>NC_091136.1:55045916-55230916 GCF_041381155.1 Argopecten irradians
TTATTGCATTTTAAAGATGTACGTAAAGATAGAAGACGGTTAAATATGTAAAAATGTGAAAACCACTCTTGACAAGATAACACGATCAGTCAGTGTTATTTAAGATATCGGTAACAGGTCAGGCAACTTGTTTATGGGGACGCATTTTAAGTACGACTTCCTTCATGTGGAACATGAACGCTTTGTTCTCAGTTTTAAACAGGAACTGACGTTTACGAGGTAGAACGCGGTGACAGCGTTTTACGTACTGCTGCCATTTCGTAGAAAACTGGTGAGAATTTGTATTTGCCCATCATCATCAGAGGCAGCCATCTTGGATTTGGTAGTTAAAGTTTAGTATCGCTATTTTTCAGAAAGTACTGAATGGATCATTCTCAAATTTCATATGTCGGTTTCCCTAGGTCCTTAGTTATGCAAATTGAATTTTGGCTCGCACTCATCGGTCAACAAGATAACCGCCAGGCAGCCATCTTGGATTTTGAAAGTTAAAGTTTGGTATCGCTATTTCTCAGAAATTACTGAAGGAATCATTCTCAAATTTCATAAGTAGGTTTCCCTAGAATCTTAGTTGTGCATATTACATTTTGGGACCAATCGGTTAATAAAATGGCGGCCAGGCAGCCATCTAAGATTTTGGTTGTTAAAGTTCGAAAAGTAGTGAAAAGATCCCTCTTTCCATTGTCAGACATAGATAAGTCTTTTTGGGCGCCAAGATCCCTCTGGGGTCTCTTGTTTAAAATGAGGTGTTAATGCCTAAATCTATCCGGTTGCCATTACACTTCAACTTTGAAATTCCCCCAGGTTACGCAAACTTTTTGTCCTGTCTTTCTTATATTCACTTTTGATGTACAGAGAAGGCCGTTCTCCAAATTGTCTCTGACAGGAATGACACATTTCCTCTTCCTCAACGTGAGTTGTCCCTCAGAGACCAAATCCATACTGTCATTATAGATGTAATATAAAGTGCTTTCCTCCGTGTAGTTCTGTGCGGAGTTATATCACTAAAAATTAGAGATCATCTATGTGTGTCAATTTCCCTTTCTTTGTGTGGGTTATTCCTCTCGTCCTATACTCCTGTCACTGACTTGGTTAATTTGGCTTCAGTGTCTCTCTTGAGTGAGACTGACAGTGCCATTGTTTAACGCCTGTCCAGATCCTGCATGGGTAAGAAGTGAACCATCTCAATATCATACAGACAATACATGTATGTGTTGTATTTGTTGTATTTCTTGTTGAAACATTCACAATAAACAGAGAATTCCACATCAAAAGATTTTCGTCGACCTGTTTTTATTAGATTTTATTCCAGCTATTTTGAAGTACTTTCCCACAAGCCAGAAAACCTTTTATGTTTGGCTGTTAGTTATATGACTGATACCGATAAAAATTATCAGAATTGTATCAAAGAATCCCGAAATCATAAATGAGTGATTCTACTTTTCTTTTCACCAAAAACATACTGAAGAATCTATCTTGGCATCATTTGTGTAAACACTATAACTTGCATGGGTTCTGATAGATAAATAATCATTATCAGGGCTCGTTTGTAGGCTTCCAATGAAAATATGTAAGCCCTGTAATGTTCTATAAGACACAGTTAAGACAATTTTGTCTAGTTTTACCAAATTTTGTTTCATCAAACTGTTGGCAAGAAATGCGCTACGCTACGAGGAAAGAGGAAATAAAAAAATCTAAACGGAAGGGACATTTATTTAAGGAAATAATAGAAGTTTAGATGGTTTCAAAGAAAAGGAAAGTGATTAGGTGTAGGGATGGTGCTGGAACCTTAGAACGTTGGCAAAGCTCCATACTTACAGATGGAATCAAATTTGATTTTTTCTCTGCGTGTCGGTTTATCTGTTGCGCTGCATG
Organism: Argopecten irradians; assembly: GCF_041381155.1. Classification (NCBI taxonomy): domain Eukaryota; kingdom Metazoa; phylum Mollusca; class Bivalvia; order Pectinida; family Pectinidae; genus Argopecten; species Argopecten irradians. The sequence continues at coordinate 55,047,789 of NC_091136.1, forward strand.
TCAGCATGCGTAAATTAACAAAACTCAATGTTTAAGGGGTGAATCGCTTGCCAAATCGGCTCAAAAGAAACATGATTTTTGTGCGTATGTTTGCCATCTTGAACGGCCCTTACCTTGAATGTTTGTAGAGAAAGCATGAGAATTTGGCGTGTGTCGGTTTGGAACCAAAGCTGGGATATATAGTTTCTCACATGCCAAGTATACAGTTGCTGTACGTAAATAGCTATGTACATGTATTCTGCTTTGTGCCTACCTAATGATAGAGTAGGGGATGTAGGGTGACATTAAACAAGGTCGACCCAGAGGTCATCCTAGCCCCCTAATGTCTTCTGGCACCTTCCTGCTCTCCACAACACATGGGATTGAAACTTGGCCTAAGGAATTGATGGTTGTAAAGCAGTAGTAGAACCATGTAGTATTTTATCTTAATGTGCCTTGGCAACACTGTTTTCCAGGTCGTTTGAAGTTTGGAACGTGAAGACCTTTGTGGCCGTATTGGTATACTAGTATTTTATACTACAAGTCTTAAATGGGTTGAGTGTACTTTTCTGGTCGGTAAATTAGAATCAGGAGAAAATACCAACAAAGATAAAGTCAAATTCAATAAATAGAAATATATTTAAAATTGAAGGGGTGGGCGAAACTTGTATTGCCATGAAAAGGTATCATTATCAGGAATTTAAAACTAGGTGTTTCGGAACAGTAAGCTTAATTGCTAAGACTCAAATATCTAGGTCGACATCCGGTCAACTAACATTCCCAATTGAGTGTCAGGTGCTATCAGAACTTAGAATCTAAATAGTAAAGGTTACAACAGAGTATTTCTGGACGAGATCATAATGTCAAACGTTAACGCTCATCCTGCCTGAACGTATCGTCTTGCTTTCTTGTGTAATCATTATGGATAGCAATATAATATTAGTTTTCATGTATTATTTGACAGGGAGATTAATGTTGTCACTGTTTACTTTAGTTAAACATCTAAATAAAAATCGTCGCACGAAAATGAAAAATATCTTTTTTGGAGTCACTTTTTGTTGCGAGTATGTGTGGTGACTACTTTAGATGCGAGTATGAGTGGTGACTATACTTTAGATGCCTGTATGTGTGATGACTATAATTTAGATGCGAGTATGTGTGGTGATTACTTTAGATGCGAGTATGTGTGGTGACTATACTTTAGATGCGAGTATTTGTGGTGACTATACTTTAGATGCGAGTATATGTGGTGACTATACTTTAGATGCGAGTATGGTGTGGTGACTATACTTTAGATGCGAGTATGTGTGGTGTGGTGACTATACTTTAGATGCCTGTATGTGTGGTGACTATACTTTAGATGCGAGTATTTGTGGTGACTACTTTAGATGCGAGTATGAGTGGTGACTATACTTTAGATGCCTGTATGTGTGATGACTATAATTTAGATGCGAGTATGTGTGGTGACTACTTTAGATGCGAGTATGAGTGGTGACTATACTTTAGATGCCTGTATGTGTGATGACTATAATTTAGATGCGAGTATGTGTGGTGATTACTTTAGATGCGAGTATGTGTGGTGACTATACTTTAGATGCGAGTATTTGTGGTGACTATACTTTAGATGCGAGTATGTGTGGTGTGGTGACTATACTTTAGATGCGAGTATTTGTGGTGACTATACTTTAGATGCGAGTATATGTGGTGACTATACTTTAGATGCGAGTATGTGTGGTGTGGTGACTTTACTTTAGATGCCTGTATGTGTGGTGACTATACTTTAGATGCCTGCATGATTATTTTTTTCTTATTCAAAACATTTCAGACTAATATAGCCGATAAAATTATTAATCGTAGTTAAATACTATCTACACACAGGAAGCTGTTTTGTTTGATTAATATCGAAAGGGACCCTATATAGCACATTTTATGGGTGTGGGAAAGCAGTGAATATATAAAGTATTTATAACGATAAGTAGCGGCACCAATTGAACAGTCATCATTCAGTAAAAACAGTGCTTTATAGTGCTTGAGATACTGTTGCTGGATGGCTGATGTACCATTTGCGCTTTGTTTTGCACATTAGGAAAATGCATATAAATCAAATGTCTTGCCAAAGAAGTGACCACAGATTGGAACGTTAGTGCCATGCATGCGAATAGGTACAAGTATACCCACGCTATTGTTCCTGGCCCGGCCACAGTGACCACGGGTTGGTATGTGTTATTGTTCTATACCCTAACGTTCCTTTCTGGGCGTGGCAAAAAGAGCAAGATTCATGAATCAGAAGGATGGTATGGCATGTTGAGGTAAACGAACGTACGATAATTACACAATACCTCTAGATGTGTACAGGATGTTGCCTTTTGTCAGATTGACAAAGATATTCTCTGTTGATATGTTACGTAACACACTGAGAATACACAACTGTGATCTTTTCTGAGAGACATTATATATTCTAGTACACATGATATACAAATGAGATAATTTGCTTACACTGGTGAATGATACGTATCAACTTTTTTGTTACACAATTGCTCTGAGAATGTAGTTAAGTATCCATGTGAAGTTTGCAAACAGAAAATGTGTATATACTACTCTGAAGAGAGCATAAAAATAAAGAGTGAAGTTTGGCCTACACCATCCTAACCGAGTATAAAGGATAAGTAAAGTTTAGTCTTACCCAAATTGTCCTAAACGGTTATGTGTATGGAAAACAACCTTACGAGAAAGAAACACGAAATATGTCGAATTGTCCTTTTCCAACACTTTAAATAAAAAAAAAAAATTCCTAACGTTTAAAAAATATAGTGCCATTTTTAGCTCACCTGGTTCGAATTTGGCTATTTCCATATAAAGATTTCTTCTCTGAAAGTAAGCATCAATATGTCTCATATTGCATTTGTAGCATCCTTATGGGGTGTAGATTCAAAATTGTACAAATGGTTGGTCTGACCCCTGGGGTCCTGAGGGGCGGAACCAAAGAGGATCAATTTGGGTGTTTTCATATAAACGACTTTTTCTCTAAAACTAAGCATTGGAGAATATTAATATTGCTTTTTTTTTAAATAATATATTTTTATTTCAAAAACGAAGATAATTTATTTCTCCAAATCTTGTCCTCTGGCAGGAGGGCTTTCACATATCATTCTCCTTTCATTCTTTATTTTCAATCAATCAAAATATCTCTTTCACGCTATTTCACTTTCTTTCTGTTTGTTTATTTGTTTATATTTTCCTTAAGGCAATCAGAATAATTATTACAATATTTATATGCATTTCGTATCAGGGTATATATATTTAAAAAAAAAACAAAGTTCCGGAATATATTTGAGATATCCTACGAAAATTAGTTTTTACCTGCTAGTTGGCGTGCGTACGTGTCGAGTTTTGCGGTGTCTAATATTAATATTGAATTGGTAACATCCTTTTGGAGTAAGGATTCAAAATTAAAAAAAAATTCTATGAAACTCAGTATTAATTAACTCATAGTCATAAAGTATTGATAACATCATTATATGATGAGGATTCAATCTTAAACAATTTTAATTTTGCTATTTGTAATTGGAAGACAAGAGTTTTTGTGATAATAACTTTAAAAAACCATGAGTGATACAGGCCCTCTGTACGTCTTGTTTTTATCTAGACACGCTGTATTATTATTGTATTATATTAAACTTATAGTAAACAAAATGCGTTTATATGTGAATGTTTTGAGGGATTTAAGTGGGACAAACGACAGGGATTTACCGAAGTTAACTCATGAGAAGTTATACGGGAATATATTATTACATTTAAGCTGGGTTGATATTGTGCCTCAAGATAGTTAATAAGCAGATTTGCATAAGAAGAAAGAAACATTCATATTGCTTTAATTATGTAATTTCTCCCTCGGGAGGACAGTTATATGAAAATTAAATTATAGATTTTAGAAGTGCCATGGAAATTGTCACAAGACGCGTTATTATAATGTACAAAATAATATCCGTTCATAAAATGTATATAATTACGGAAGAGAGGTTCATTTATTATGTTTATTTGGGTTTATTTCTATTGAATATCCGACCATCTGGTATATTTTAAAGTTTGAAATATTTAATATGTTCAGGAAGAACTGATACACGCACAAATGCCACACTTCAAAGACATACAAATTTGTATATTATGCTAATATGCATCTGTTAATTTTGATTAATTTGTACATTGTCTGGATGCAGTATAAATACGACTAGATCAATGTTTCCTGGCGTGATTGTGTGTGACGGGATGTAACACCTGTCCCTCGGCCACGCCCTACATCGTCAGCCAGACTGGCCTATTTCTTACTCTAACCTTACGGGCCAGAAGTGGAAATAATGTTACCTCATCATGCCGGTATTTAAATGGAAATGGAATTTCATTACATCCAACTTGGTAGTTCCATTGTATTGATACCATACATAAATGTCACCTAAATTGTTTATAGTCGGCACACAAAAAGCCGAGGGCACCACGGCGTATACTTTTTATTCTGCTGACAACGTGGCTTTAATGAGCGGAGAGTGCATTGTGTGTCGTGTGTGCTATAGTTACCTTAACTGTGGGGGCCAGGGAGGAGGGGTAACCTCTGACCCCCACACAGGCCCTGGTGATTGTACATACTTCTGTGATGGAGATTTCCTCCCCTCGTGTCACACAGATTCTCCATCAAACAGAAAACCGAGAATAGTGATTAAAACGGAATTTCTTACAGCAGACCGATTTTATTTTAAATTCTCACCTGCCTTAGGTGACCGTACCGACCTACTTAACATAGACACATTGAATGTAACAGATTACTGGTTAACATTTCATGGTACTTTCTTGTAAACTGTTAAAACTTTCACCTGACAAGCACACAGCCTCCAGTCCCTCTTTGACAGATGGCGAGGATGATAGAATCGTCTGCAGATAAAAACTTCTGTGTAAACTCTGCGTTGTCATTTCCCAATAGACTACATCACAATGTAGGAGGTCCTTTTGATCCTTTTTACAAACTGTTATTTGTTTAAGTCTGCATCCGCTATCCCCAATCTACTCCACACGTTTACCAATTTATACGTCTGTGTATAACCATTACCAGCATGCTGTTAAAAGGTAAACGTAGCAAATATATCCATATAAGGATGTTTAAAGAAATTCCCGATAGAATTCACGTAATATGTATCTAGTTCACGGGTGATCATTACGATGCAGTTATAACCCTATAGTGAAATGAAATAACGCCCCGGCTCCAGTGTTCCTGTATTTATACTCACTCCCTTATTTCTTATCACTGTGTAGTTCTAATGGCTTTAAATTATAAAATTTAACAAAATTCATACGGCACTGAAATATGAACGACGTTAATGTATCAAAGTGTCTGAGAAGACCGTATTATTTAAAATCAGGGGATGATTACACTTTTACAGACCTCGATCAAATATATAAATAGTAGTCCAGTGATCAAAATGTCACGCAAAGATATAATGCACTTGCGTATGTTAATTGTATTTTTTTTTAAAGTAAACATGTTATTACAATATGATATGAAGATTGGTTATAATTCTCACAATATGCAGGTGTTTAGCACAGTTTAAAAGGAGCCATGTAGTTTTCTTGGAACAGACATCAGTGAGCTAGCGCTATATTTAATATCATGTTATAACGTCATCAAATAGCTTGATCTTCTACAAAAGAGTATACGATACGCATTTGGCCTTCGTTCTTTTGTGGTAGAAAGACTGGTGGAACCAAGCATTGAATAATGAACAGTAAAATAGGACAAACGTTCAAAAATTTACAACAACAAATTTCAAATGTAACGGAAATATCTATTTGGTGTTTACTTGTTTGTTTTTCATTTCCATCCGAGAGTAAGTGGAATGTAGTGAAAATACAGGAATGCGAAGGGGTCAGAAAGCGCACGATATCGTAGCTACAACAGGCTGATATTAATTACCGTGTAATTTGTCAGACCAAGGTAAATGGCAAGTGTGAGATTAGGTACCGATAAAGAAAGACAGACGGATAGAGCCAAAAAATGGATAAAGGAATCAAAATACAAGATAAAACAACGCAAATACTGACGCTATGAAAGACGAACAGAATGATTGAAGACAAAAACTGAAACACATGAAAGTAAGATAGGCTAGGTGAAAAATCGAGGCGTGATGTGAAATGATTGAGTGTAAGAATGTGCTGAGTATTGGCGCCATCTGTTATGATTTGGCTGGTGACAGGTCCGCTAGCACCCCAGGGATCCATGATAATCAGACCACCATGTTCATTTGTTATGCAGGCACTGACGCAGAACTTTCTGGCTCAAAGGGCTCTCTTGTCACTGCCACCACAGCACCTGCTCCTGCTCAAGGAAATCATTCATCTGAAAGTAACAAATCCAATTTCCTTAATTCAAAGGAATTATTTACGTATGCAGAAGGACTGAATGTAAAAGTGATGTATTGGAAAGAGAAGAGGGGGTATGGTATATGTGAAGGGTATGAAGGTTGTAAAGGGAGCATGGGCTGGAAGTTAAGGGGTCGGTCAAGGTGAAAGTTCTACCATATTTATATGTAGGGCTATGGAGAGCGTGTATCCCAAGTTATCCAAAAGATAATTCATGCTATGGAAGTTTGTGTTGTTGTCTGATCTTTAGTAGTTTGGAGCGTCATTGGCACATGCACATTAGATAACAAGTTTGCAGTTTTGACATCATTTTCATGTTTTGGAAGCATCCGTATATCATTAGCTTTCATTGATTACTAAATCTCTCTCTCCATTCTAAATCATGGAAGCAAACATTTTTATTAAGTATGCAAATTGGTCTCATTACTATAGACCAAAGGTCAATGTATGACCTCGGATAAATGCATACAACCCTTTGATGACTTATGCTTCATGATTTTATAATGAATGACAGCCATGATTTTCTCATGTTTAATGTCCTTTTCATGAACTCTAGCTTTCCCACTCATATAATCAACTCGTATAATCAACGCTTCGTGCGATTTGTTTTATTTGAAGGCCAACATATTACGTATAGACACATTTTACTGAAGATCTAGAACTTAAAGAAAATGAGCCACTTTTATATAGGAGTAAAGTGTTGATATATTGATTATCGAGATGTATGGCTGATGAACGTGACATGGCAACTTCAGCTCAAAATTGTGTATGTACCGTCACCTTACAAAAGTATTCTTGTAGTCATGGTTTCTCCATTAAACACTCGTTATGTGATCAAATGCCATCAATGAGTATGCATCTCCGCGGTTGTTTTTACAACAGAACCTTATTTAGCAAAATTATTAAATATCACCTAAAACTCTTACTTGTGGTAAACTGTTATTTTGGTTTATTTCTTTAATCGAATCCTGGTTTATGAAAGGTTTATATGCAGTTTTATCATGCGTGTATATGCATCATTTTATCTTTCCTGCGACTAGAGTTAAATAAACTAGTGCATCATAATAATTTTGTAGCATTTAAAAAGTCATAGTTATCGGTAGTCTTATCGCTATATTTACATCACAGATATAATATTCCTGTAACTGTGACTGCATGTGGATGGGTTTATATATCCTGTTATAACTGAAGGTAATAATAGTACCAACCGCGCGGACAACCCTACCTGTAGTATAATGATGAACCATAAGTAAGGCCACATTTCTTACAGTAGTGTATATTACCGTGGTAGTCATGTTACCTGTACTTTTACCTGTATACTTGATATCATTTACAGTCTTATTTACATGTGAAATAAAACTGATGACCCTGACAGTTTCAGTATGACCCTTGACACCAGTGCACTGACCATGTGATGATACGCTGGGTTTCATTATCACTACCAAATCTTTCATTTTCCATCTGCCTAAATTCTGACATTCAAGCGTTAAACCTTACCCACTAATTGCTCATCTATTATTCATGAAGCAGTCTCATACCAGGTAGGAGCTATTGTTCTGGGGACATTAGTGAGAACAAAGCATCGAGGCATCGGGAAGCTTTGCACTGAAATTTAATTTATTTCTAATCACTTGCTGTAGCACATTAAATGACTGACTTATGAAAGCCATGTTGCTTGTTTGCAGCACCAAGGTTTCGTTGAAAGGCTTTTTCATGAAATGAAATAGTGCTGCTTTTTTATGGAAACGATAAGGTATTTCACCAGGTCTCACGAGTTTGGCTGTCATTAACATGGCAGCGGTTTTACGTTACGGTAGCTGAAGCCTTAATTACAAACCGAAATACATGTTCCTAGAGCAGATGTATAGGAAGTTGTCTCGGCCTGCTTTACAGTGGTCCTGGATGCATTGGTGAAGATCCCCAGAATGACTGGCTCCTGTAAACGTTTCTGCTGATGTTCGTGACGCAAACGGTTTTATCGTTAAGTCTTTTTACTGCGTTTTTGCTGTTAAAATCACTAAAATGAATCTTTTAAGAAAATCACAAGCAAGCTTATCAAATAAAGCAAAGAGAGGAAGTAGGAGAATCGGTTCATAGTTTAGAATTTCTTACAGCTGTCGAACAAAAAAAAAATAGTCGTTAAATGTCCTATCTTCGTGATGGTAATTGTGATGAATTCAGAAAGCATGTTCAGATCTGCATTTCGTCCTATGACTGATAGCATTCAGAAAACAAGATTTTAGCCCATAAAAAATGGACCAATTTGATTTTAATCACTAACAGGCGATAACTGCTATCTGATGTTGAAATATTGGTGGATGTTAGATGAAGACACCTGAATAGAAGCGACTATTCTGGGCTGTAGTACTAAATACCGACGAACCTTACTATCAAAGTGTCCCTTACATACTCTGTATACCTATATACCCTACAGATTTGTTTCTTTTATCTGTCAGAGACGGCTCCGACCGGCTGAAGCCAAGCTATGATTAGGTTATATGATGGAGATCAAGTTAACAGGATCATCTAGAACCGTGTTAATTTGTTTTTAGTCATCATCAGATATCCCAGCGGTAATAAAGATACTTATGAAATCAGATATTATTTATTGGCGTTTTATTACTGTTCCGGATCTCTGACTTGTATTTTTATATGCGTGTGATTACCACTTATGTTAAAACTTCAAAGATATTAATAAATACTTCAACACATAGTTTTTATGAGATGAATTGACTAAGTCTGAACGCCAGGTGACACATAAAAAAATAATCGGGAGTATACTGAGTAGAGTTAACGACTAGAATACTCCTTAAACAACATCGTATCGATTATGTTCGCTTGTGAGGTTGATCTTAAACTCACTTCTGATATCGGGTAACCCTACGGCAGATGAACCGTATTCGGCAGTGTATTGTATCACAATCTGACGTACGTGTAGAAAAAAATTATCATGTAAGTTTTGTTGAGTTCCTTTTCCTTTGTTGTCATCATGCTGTGACCATAGTACATACCCTATGTACGATGGATGTTTGGGTATTCTGGACTACTAAGTGTCAGAAAATCAAGGCTCCATCGGTTAAGGTCCAATAGGTATAGAACTGCAAGTCAGGAAAGAAAAACAAAACTACGTGTATTACAAAGGGGGGTACAATGGACATACCACAGCCTACAGACTATATCATTCATGTAGAAGCTAACCACAACCAAGGACTTGTAATAGTTTCTTATGTTTCTTTCTGTGATAGTTGCACGTGATTTCTGCAGAAACTATGTGGTGATCGCCTGTGACAGCAGCTACAGGACTATAAAGGTAAAATTATTTCGTTGTCCCCTCGCAGCATGGGTTGCTGAGCTGTCAATGTGCCAACATCAGAAGGCACGCTAGGGGTCCAGATATTGACAAGTAGATATAATAACAGAACGACTGCCTCTACATGTTTGCATTAAATGGGATACATCTATGATAAATGTCTGTTCGAAGGATACTGACATGGACACATTTCAACACTCTTGTAGTGCCCTCAGCTGCTGGCCCCGGGAGAGTTCCCCACATACCTCAAAAGGAATTATATGACCTGCACTTATAGTTCACAATACTCGCTAGACAAATGCAGATGGACGTTAGGGCGATAGCTTATCCAAAGAAGTGTTGCGGAATATATCAAACGCTAATTCCTCGGGCACACGGAAGGGTTAGGCTATAGATTGTTGTGCCAATGTCACTCTTCCCTGTAAATGGGAAAGTCATGTAATCTTACTGGTAGGTTTTACAGTGAATAAAGAAACGAAGCACAACAGGAAACGTTGGGACAGAAGAAAGGGGAAATGTCCGGAATCGAAATGGTTGAATGTTTTACCAATCAGCCAAAATGCAACAAAAATAAGAAAAGCGAGAACTATGAATGGATGATGCAACACTTGAACAATTAAAAAATATTGTCAAACTATTACAAAAAAAGATAACAGTAACATATTTCTAAATGGAAATATTTCAGTTCGTTGTCATAACAACTTCTGACCAACGTATAGCTTTCTTTTTGATATTTTTGAGACTAGTGTTAAGAAGAATGACGACTCGTAATCCTCCTAAATAGATATGAATACCTACTTGATTATTAACTCAGTATCGTCCTAAAGTCCACTTTTGCTAAAATGAAAAAGAAATAAATGGATAAAAATCATATGGGAGGCTTTTACCGTATTTGACCTTGATACAAAAATAGCCTTGTGATGTATTGACTACTGCTTATTAACAGGAGTAATACGGGTTACAACAGGGTCAGATAGGGGTGGCGGTAACAGCTTGGCGTGGTCGTCCGTGTGTGAAATCGGAGCGAGCTTTGGTAATGTGTAATGATGAAGATAACAGCAGCTGTTCGGGCTAGGTGATCCCCTCCCCCTGTTAATGATTCCCTCCCGGGAATAATTAACATGGTAGGCGATCACGTCATAGATATCGGACACCTGTTAACATGCGCACAATAAAACTGTGATGCTTCACAGAGTATTGAACAGTTTTCAGTTTTAATGGTAAGCAGTTAATTTTTAATGTTACACGTCTTGTGTTGACAGGATATCTGCGAGCGACTTTGCTAAAAATGTTTTCTAGTGATATCAAACATTTTAATGTGCTGGCACACTCTGATCAACTACTATATTTTCACGATCCTTTTAAGGACATGTGACGGTTACACTATAGATTACCAGCGTATTTGTCTTTGCTTGTCTTCATGAGTTACCGTACCAATATAATGGTTATAATGTCCATTAAACCTATCCATATATACTAGTACACTTTTCACATGATATCAGTATGATCGAGGAATAAGTATAATACAAACATGGCAATTCAAAATTGAAGTTCGCGTTGTATTTTGTCACATGCATATTAACTGTCATACTAGAAGTGGATGTCAGATTTATGCTGCAGTATACTTTTTTTTTCTACGAGATCAGACAGAGTCATAAGAAATAGTTTTTCCACTTCCTAGGAATCCTTGCCGACACTGAAGTAGATCAAAGTTACAATGATAGCTGTGACGTTTCCAGCGGGAGGTGTGTTTGTATGGCTACAGTTTCTGATTTAGTAGCTCGAAGCTCTGCAATTTGAGATTTGAAGGAGACAGTTGAGTACAGATTGGTATCAACCAGCGGGTTATGATGAGCTGGAAGCATTTTCTGACAAATCTTTTGTACTTTGATATTTCTCTCACAAACTTGTTTCAACCTAGTTTCGATAAGGCATATTTTCTTTCACGGCAAAAACCATCTTTCAAGCTAAATCTTGTTGATTTTGTTTCGTTCTTTTTATTCCAAGTGCTTTCTCCATCCCGTCAAAAGAAACGCGTAAAGATCAGTGGATATACTGAACGACTGATAAGTAAAACATGCTTTTAGACACGGCGGTGTAGCCAGGTATTCAGCCAGGTACTGTTTGTTAGGCTATGTAACAGACCTTAAGTCATATAATCAGGTCAATCAAGAAGCCTGGTACCATGGCCAATTACCCTATTCCAGAAATGACTTCATGCTCTATCAGCAGAATAACTTTGATACTATCTTCAGCTATAATACTGACCATTATGAGGACTTAATAAAGCCAGTAGAATTAAGTCTACAATTAAACTACAACATACTTAACCTGCCGATAGAGACGCTTTTCACCCATGTCGCGTATGTTGTAGGTATTTATTGATAAGATATTTAAACCTGTCCATTATTTCATGGAAAGCAATTGGCCAGCGCTTTTCATCTTAATTCCCCAGATACCTAATTACTAGGAATGTACATGTCACGATCGCTTTCTAACTGTACTAGTCTTCTACTGGAACTAAACGCATTGAAACGAGGTATAGGCATTGGGGGAGATAATGTACACCGAAGATAGCAATTCATGGCAATAATATAGGCACTAAAAGTAAAAGTATGACACTAGGTGCGAGACACCAAAGAGAAAAAGAATTGCATGAATTGGGACGGTTTCGTATCAACAGTTCTGTTGAAAGGTGACAAAGGACCAATTGTCAGTTCCTAGATATCATAATGTTGTTATTTTTTAAGAACATATCTAACCCTTTTTATTAGATTCAACATTTTTTTCTTCGTAGGCTTTGTCGGATTATATGTTTAACAAATAGCTAGTTACTGTAGCACAGACACATATTGACTTAGGCATTCTTTTGCCTGTATTGCCACTTTGAACCCAATATTGTATTAATCTAGACGGCGGTATGCCGACACATGGGTCCAACATGAGTGCAAATGACCCTTTCCAGCAGCTGATAATGGAAACAGAGTCATTCGCAAGGACCATGGTGAGTAAACGAGGATGTACTCTTACAATAACGCCACCCAAGGAAACTGTTTACAAATATAAACAATCTGTGTAATGGTCTGAGGAAACAGCTAGGCGCTTTGACAGGTCATCTCTTGGTCGACGAGGGTTTGATACTTTGATATTTCCTAGGAGGTTGAAAACTCACATTTACCATATACGTATTCCTGATTCATTTGATCTTCTAAATTCTAAAGTTAGCTTTTCAATAATGAGGTCATTTGAAGAGAAGAAAGCAAAGTTGTCAATGCATGTTAAATCATATTCGTTTAATTATTCATAATTTCAATTGAAATTCGATTAAAACCGTGTATTAGAATTCAATAAAATTAATATTGAACTAAATATAAAAGAGATTTGTTTCACTATTCTGCGATACGAACAAAACAATGTTATTTATTTTGCTATTTGATGTTCACCTACCTACTGTAATATATGACCACACATACATATGATGAACGACCAGTCTGACCATCCAACCCAGACTGACCACGGTCAGATGTCACGTGATGGTCATGATCCATCATTTCCTATTGGGTAAAATTAACTGTTACAAAGTGGTCGAAGAAATGGTCATCTGTCGAACCGTCCCCGTGATCAATCAGTTAGCCTTCCGTTTTAATACTAAACCTTTCTGACTTTTATCGAGGAATGGTTGAACTATTTGCCAGGTAGACGTGACTGCCATGTATGCTGTGTAATCAGTGCCAGATCTGAAGAGGGATACCGACTGTTTAAGAAATGATAGGCCGTTAGTTGTAATGTATCTTACTGATAATGCATGATAGTACAATCAATTAGTTATCTTATTGCATTTCTTACCATGAATTTCTGCAAAAACACACAACAAATTCTGAAAGTTAGTTATATTGCGCGACCTGTGCATGCAACAAAAGTGTCATTTTACTAACGATACCTTTATACTTCCGTAATAAATGTATTCATTATTCATTGTTTCTGCTTGTATGTGGTTACCAATGAATTAATATACCATACCAACAATAATGCGGTTGTGTATGAGTTCAGTCCTAAGCACAAAATTATCAATGATTGTGTAAAACTTTAGCTTTAGTCCAAACTTTATTACACAGATATCTCCTAACCCCATTCGTTACTCCGGTATCCTCTTAGTTCCCTAAACCCCAGGCTCCACAAGTCCTAGATTTGTTTCTCCGGTATCCTCCAAGTTCCGTGACCCCCAGCCCCACAAGTCCTAGATTTGTTACTCCTGTATCCTTTACGTTCCCTGACCCCCAGCCCCACAAGTCCTATATTTGTTTCTCCAGTATTCCCCAAGTTTCCTGACCCCAGCCCCACAAGTCCTAACTGTTGATTGTGTAATCCCTCCTATGTACCAGTGTATTGACTGATGATGTTCAGCTGTCCATGTTTATTTGTCTTGGCTGTCAGCATATGCTCACACTACTTAAGATAAACTGAAATTTAGTTAGGTTTTGATGCCGTAGATAGTTTGTCTACACGTCGGTCTACTTGTTAGTGTATATACCTACTATATGTAATGGATTCCAAGTATCAAACATCACACTGATATGTCAAATCGCAATCTGTGAAGTGCTTATCAGCGGTCTGTGTTATCATCGAGGTTCAAAACATGTTGGTGATGGACACAGCCATTCAGGGATACCTTCTCAAAATCTATACATATGTAATGGTAATAGCAAAACAACTGTAAGAGTTTTCGAAACAATATGGTAGAACATCAATACTGTTGTACATGATAAAGGATGATTATATAACAAATTGTACAACATTTAAACTGCTACACACCTTCGACATTGTGAAAAATCAATACTGTTCCACTTACACTTCTTTATATCTACAACATTTTTATACATGGTTTAAACTTTGAACCTTACATTTTGTACTGCTATATATTAAAAATATGTATGTACAGTACCCAGAATGCAGCTTAATATTTCCGGGTCGTTGTACACTAAAGTAGTGCATATCAGTTAGTAGGTCATATTGCGACTAAGCTATTACAGAAACGTGTACTATTTCAACAGAAAAACATATTATCCAGTTATATAATTTTAAAAACTAATAGTTACCGTATTTTTATTATTTGCATGATATGTGGGTTTTGAAGCTTGAATAGAAATTTGTGTATTTTTTTCTTTTATACCTACGAAAAACATTTTCGTCCAATATCCAATTACAATCTCAGAGTATATTCACTTGGAATTATTTTAATTAAGATCTTTTACAAAACTGACTTTTTATTTGGTAAATTCCTGCAGGGAGTAAAGTATCGGTAAAGTTAAACAACTTCGCAGACAATAATTTAGAACAAATCAAAGCAGCTTGATACTTTCTTTAAAAATCCTGAAGATTGGGGATACCATATGGTATTGAGAATACTAAGAGAAACATAAAGTATTTAGCACAAACTCGAATAACATATGTAAATGCATACTATTTTTGTTTTGACGCCAATGCTGTCCATATATATAGCCGGTGAAATTGTGATCGAATTCATTGTAACGATGGAGGATGAGTTATTTAGTGTCTGTTTCCAATCGGTGTGGATGAAGAATGTCGAATTTATGACTATCAGACATCACTTTGGAAGACAAGCTCTTTTCAGCCTGTTAATTTACTTCCTGTCGGTATCCTTTGATGTGGAGGGCCTCTGTTATCTATGCTGTCATCCGAGGGAGACAGATGGTGCAATGTTACCACAGAGGCTGGTCTGATGTAAGTACGGCCAATACACACCACCCCTGCCGCTATTCATTCACACATATCAATTTAGGATCTGTGAAAGTTCTAAATTAATCACAACTGGACTTATTGAAGTTTTCATAACTACTTTTATCACTGTCGCTGTAACAGCAGCTGTGTATATAAGAACTATGACAGCCATTTAAGGTATGAATGGTGACAGACCACAGGGTACGAATCTCGTGTGTATACCGTGATATTACGGTTTTAACAGACCACAGGGCATGAATCAATATAATAAAGGACCACAGGGCGGGCATTAATGGACTTAGGTCTAACCGCTCACAGGACGGGCATTAATGGAGTGGAGTCTAATGGATCACAGGGCGGGCATTAATGGAATGAAGTATAAGGAACACAGGGCGGGCATTAATGGGGTATAAGTCTAACGGATTACAGGGCGGGCATTAATGGAGTGGAGTTTAATGGATCACAGGGCTGTCATTAATAGAATAAAGTCTAACGGATCACAGGGCAGGCATTAATGGAATAAAGTCTAACGGATCACAGGGCGGGCATTAATGGGGTATAAGTCTAACGGATCACAAGGCGGGCATTAATGGGGTATAAGTCTAACGGATCACAAGGCGGGCTTTAATGGAGTGGAGTCTAATGGATCACAGGGCGGGCATCAATGGAATGAAATATACTGAACATAGGGCGGGCATTAATGGAATGAGGTATACGGACAGGGCCGGCATTAATGGGGTATAAGTCTAACGGATCACAGGGCGGGCATTAATGGAGTGGAGTCTAATGGATCACAGGGCTGTCATTAATGGAACACAGTCTAACGGATCACAGGGCGGGCATTAATGGAGTGGAGTCTAATGGATCACAGGGCTGTTATTAATGGAATAAAGTCTAACGGATCACAGGGCGGGCATTAATTGAGTGGAGTTTAATGGATCACAGGGCGGGCATTAATGGAATAAAGTCTAACGGATCACAGGGCGGGCATTAATGGGGTATAAGTCTAACGGATCACAAGGCGGGCATAAATTGAGTGGAGTTTAATGGATCACAGGGCGGGCATTAATGGAATAAAGTCTAACGGATCACAGGGCGGGCATTAATGGAATAAAGTCTAACGGATCACAGGGCGGGCATTAATGGAATAAGGTATACGGATCACAGGGCGGGCATTAATGGAATAAAGTCTAACGGATCACAGTGCGGGCATTAATGGAATAAGATATACGGATCATGGGCGTGGATTTATGGAATAAAATATACAGATCACGGCGGGCATTAATGGAATGAAGTATAACGGATAACAGGGCGAGCATTAATGGAATAAAATATAACTGATCACAGGGCAAGTATTAATTGATAAGAATTAAACGGACCACAAATCGGGCATAATGGAATAAAATTTAACCGACCATTATACTCAAATATTAAGTGAAGACTGACAATCTACCACGTTTAATTCAAATAAAATAAATATCATCATTCAGCAGCAATGGCTTTCTACCTTTTTTTCTTCCTTTTAAGCAAAATGTCAGTGTAACATTTTAAAAATACAATAAAAATTGATATATTTATTATCTACACTAGTGTGATGACTTTGGCCTTGAAGAAGATGAAGCAAACTCGTGGTTTCGTGTTGGCAAGTCATTCTTTAGCATATTACATGTTTGTGTTAGGGACAATAAAATCCCAACAGTTTCAATTTAGTAGAGATCTATGTACGCCTTCAATAAACCGAAATTGCTCAGACGGGAACATATATAGCTTTCTGGCAGCAGCCCAAATCTATAGTAAAAATGGAACATTATCCATTTTGTGTGATTAGAATATTGGACTGCAGTTATGTGCACACAAAGATCTTATCATTTTTATGTTCATACTTAAAATACAATGTACCATTTTATGTCTGAAGTATGGACCTATTTGTGAACCAATACATTCATAGATGATGCACTTTACTGTGTTATACAGAAATAACATCGATTCACTAAGTGTTTCGTTGATCAGTTAGTGTTACATAAAGCTAACCATTATTTACACTGCTGGTATCGTATTACACTTGTTAATGAGTAATAACTACACAACAAGGCATTATTGCAGAGATAAAATGTTATGAATACTTGTACTTATATAATTCATTTTGTTGCATTGGTATCTGATATGTTGTATGATATATAAATGCCTCTGACGTGGGTGTTGTAAGTCACCAAGTCAATGCGCATTGATTTACTGTTATTAGATATAGATGAAGCTCATGTTTTAGCTTTGATGTTGGAATCGCTTCGAATTACTTAGTCCATTCAGCCTGTAAGAGATTTCAGAACATTTTTGAAGGTAGGTTCTCGTTAGTGTAATAATACAGTCACAATAAGGTGCCCTGTAATTAGTATTGACGCAGAAGTAACATGTCTTGTCTTGATTTGGTATCCTATGACATCGCAGATCGACCCAGCATGCTTATGTAGAGACAATGCTATAACAAGGGCAAGAATGCCACTATTACAAACACGAAGATAAGTATACTGCATCCATCCATGCACGCAATTCACACAGGCAATACAACACCGTCCTTAAATAACACTTGCAGTTAATAGTGTGTTAATCTAATTAATCAACCAATCAATTTTAAAGTTCCGTCTCACTGAACATACCGCCGAAGATACCGAACAATACACCCCCTTGGTCATGACAACAGGCAAACCAGTCGTCCCACTAATACGCTGAACACTAAACAGGAGTAGAAACTACCATTTATATAGACTATTTATTGGCTAGGGCTATCACCCAGTGCCTTCCACACAGGGGCGAACGCATGGACAAAAGGCGAAAGTATCTTCTTTTTCTAATCGATGAAGTTAAGTTTGATCCTTTCACGATATTGTTTATTATATTATAACTACATATTCTTCAATAACTTACAAAAACACCTTTTACCAATAAAGTTACAACACCATCAATTAATACAGACATTAATTCAGATTGATTTTAGATAATATGTTTTCATATTTACATTTAAAGATTTAAATGTAAACATCAAGGCGTATCAAAAATAGGCTGATATTTACCCTTGGGGTCTTGTTTTGTTTTGAATTTGAACAAGGTAACATCTCATTAGAGAACGCTGGAATCTTCAGTGATGAGAGCGAAGTTGCAAGGGGTTAACCAAATGGCTTGTGAAGGATTTCAATGCCGAGCTAATTGAGAAAATAAATTCTATTGCTAGGAATCTCCTGAATGAGGAGGCACATTTACCTCAGAATTCTAGGAATGCATTACCTCACATATAAATAGGAATTCTTTCACCAGTAGGGTTATCGCAAGCTCCAAGTAAGTCAATATATTGTGTTTTCCGAGGAAAACAAACAATCATTACCCTGCCCCCTTCTTCAGCATTACCATGGACTTTGTTTACATTGCATATGTACTTAATCATTATTTCTGATAACTAAAAACATGAAAATGTTGTTTTAAATTTACATAAGTTTTCCTATTTAACAGATCATAGTGCCACAGATGGTTATTTGGGAATGTATGTCGATAGCGAGAACAGACAACTTAGGGCTAAATATTGTACATGGAAGCCAAGAGAAATATATAAAGTGTGACGTTGAGAATGAGAACATGATATTATAAGAAAGTAGTCGTCATAGGTAAATATTAATTTGTATTACGACGATGGTATGTTCAGAATAGGATGATGCTAGGATTTGGTTTTCTTTGGGTGAAGAACAGTGTGCTGGATTTGATTGGAATTATGGGATTTCCAGAATTTGCATTATGGTGTTTGTGCCTTTAGGAACATTATCCCATAGTTCGGGAGATAAGATTGAGTAAGGATAGAATGTTAAGAATTGTGTACATGTATTTGATTTTGAAAGATTGTGATGATGAAATATCGAGAATTTGTATCGAAGAAAAAATTGATAATTTGTTTTTGTCGGAATTGTGAGAATACAATATTGAGAAATTGCATTGGACGTGGAGTACCGGACATTGTGGTGATAGAATATTGTTGGCTTTGTAAGGATTGGGTGCTGTGAGTATTATGTTTAAGGTAGGATATTGATAACGTGGTTTGTAATGATAGGATGTGACCAGCATGTGTTTTAGCAATGTTTGAGATCAGGGTTTCGTAAGTCTGTGATGATGAGGACAGGTGATACCTGGATATATAAGTGAGGCTATAGTGGTATTTGATTCACATAATACATTATATTGATCTCGGAGAGTGGTTACATTGTCAGTGGTATTCCTGGATCTATTACATCATCTATCAACGCTGTAAATTAAATAGAGAATCAGCCTGATGTCAGTCCTAATGAAGCCTGGTGTGAGTGGTATGTGGAAAGATTACGCAGTAACGGATGTCTGGCGCTATAGATCGATACCTACGTACTCGTCATCACTCGTTTTATCTCCAGTCAATTGATAACTAGGAAAAACCGGAAATATCTACAAAACTCGGAAAACCCTTCATTTTATATACACTGATATTGAAATGATAAATTATTGATATGTTTTCAAATAGAATGTATATATATATATCGTAAACATTTGCATTTTGGCCTTCGGCATGGCCAATTATGTAACAGCTGCACAAGATAAATTAGTAATTCAAAACACAATATATAGCTTCCCTATTTAAATTTGGCACCATATTGTCGTTTAGTACCGTCGATACATTGTTTGATAATAGCCCGAGAAATACCTGTATGATGTAGTTCAAAAGTATCAAAATCTGTTTTAATTATTGAATAGTCAATCCACGGTATATCATAATTCTATTCGTGTTTGTACAACATTGTATTGTATCAGCTATCGTAACATTAATGAAACCCCATGAACATTTATAAAAATAAAATCAATATACGTCAACTGCTGAATAAGAAGGCCGACCAGGTGTTTCGAAAGAACATGGATCCCAATACACTAGAATTGTATGACTTTAAGATTAAGATTATCATCGTTCGAACAACGTGCGAAATGAAAATCAAGAATATAACAATGTTTTATCTAAGTAAATAAAAAGAGTTTGTTGCTGGTTTTAGTGTACTTAGCAATGCGTAGAGCGACTGTTTGCTGATCTGATCCGGTAATCTTCTATCCTTTGGTCCTGACCGAGATATGACCATGTTTAAAGTACAATACAGCCCGTTTTATTTCCTTCTTTTGTTATTTCTAACACTAGCCAACTTGCACATAATGTGCAACCATTTTATCACCCTGTTGTGGTGTTGTAAAGTACAACTCCATATACTCCCCTTAATAAGCTGCCAACAACCCCTTTATGTGTACCATTTCATCTCCACAATGTTTACACATTACCATGAATTATAATTTGCTTGTGAACGCGATAACTTGAGCAAATATAAACCGAGCTTATGCCTAATGAAACTTTGTATGTAGACTAACATTGGAAAGATCTCGGCGAGTTCGAAAATAGGCTGTATTCGACAGTAATTTACGGAGTTATTGCCCTTTGCACTAATAATTATTATTGTGTACTGGATACTTTGAGTAAATATAAACCGATCTTAATGGAACTTTGTATGTAGACTAACAATAGAAAGATCTCGGACGAGTTCAAAAATCAGTATGATTCGACTCTAACTTAATTATGGAGGTATTGCCCTTTGCGATAATAATCATTGAACATATAAAATTGCTTTAGGGGTAATTTCATAAAGAATCAAAACAGTTTAGATGAAATTATCAATGAAGATCAGATTGGCTTTTTATCTGGTAGGTATATAAGTGAAAATATCCGCACAGTGTATGATGTAATGCAATATGTTGAAGATTTAAATATTCTAGGTATGTTGATGTTAGTAGATTTCGAAAAGGCTTTTGACTCCGTTTCATGGAGATTTATTGTTTTTAACTATTTTAACTTTGGACCAGAAACAAGAAAGTGGTTAAAATTATTTAACAATAATGTATATTCTTCAATTAATCAAGGGGGGATTTATCGGAACATATATCTCCCTACATTTTTATTATATGTGCAGAAGTGCTAGCTGCAAGAATTAGAAATAATAATCATATTAAAGGCATTGATGTAGATAATGTACCAATTTTGAATGTGCAATATGCAGATGACACTGGTTTGATACTAGATGGGTCAGAGAGGTCTCTTAATGAGTCTATATCGGAGTTGAATAACTATGCAAAAATTTCAGGTTTAAATATTAATACTAGTAAAACACAAGTTATATGGTTACGGAGCTATAAATACAGTGATGTAACATATAGGCAAGATTTGAATTTACAGTGGGGGAAAACCAGATTTACATTTTTTTTGGGGGTTGAATTTTCAGTTGATTTAGATCAGATACCAAAAATGAATTTTGACAAAAAAAATTGTAAAACTCAAATCACTTCTTACTGCTTGGAAGAGTCGGAGCTTGACTCCAATTGGGAAAATCAGTGTTATTAAATCTTTATTGATCTTGCAACTTAATCATCTATTTATAACCTTACCAAACCCACCAGAAAAATATTTAGCTACAATGAATTCTTTATTATTTGATTTTTTGTGGAATGGTAAATGCCACAAGATCAAATCAGATGTTATGATTCAAAATTATGCAGATGGTGGGCTTAAGATAATTGACTTGTATGCTTTCATTCACTCATAAAAGTTAGGATGGATTAGAAGATTATTCTCGTCTTCAGGCAAATGGTATCTGATCCTCAAATCAACTCTAGATTTACATAAGATATATAATTGTGGGAAGGATTATGTTAAATTGTATATATCCAGATGTCGTAATCAATTTTGGAAAGATGTCTTTAAAGCATGGAATAAATTAAATAACTCTGAAGATATGAGGCTACATAGATAAGAGTGTATCCTCAAAACACCTCTCTGGTACAACAATGATATTAAAGCTGATAATAAATTTGTGTTTTACCCCAACTGGTTTAGTTCAGGTATTTCAATTTTAAATGATTTGATGAAAAATTCGACAATTTTACTTTTCTTTCTTTCGACAAATTTATACAAAAATTTGGAATTGATACTAATTTTCTACAATACCATGGACTAATATTGTAAATAAAGCGCTATTTAAGAAATCTCGAAATAAAACCAGAGTAACTTTCATACCCTTTTATACCACAATTATTAGAAATTTTCTTTAAAAGCAAAAAAGGTGTGAAAGACTTCTATAGGTTTATCATATCTCAATCAACAACTCCAACTGGTACTAGAAAATGGAATGTTTTGATACAGAAATGTGGTTAAAAATATATACTCTTCCATTTAAGGTAACAAAAAATTCCAAATTGATATGGTTTCAAGTCAGAATTATTCATCATATATTAGTTACTTATACCTTCCTCATAAGATAGGAATAAATCCTAGTCCTATGTGTGCTTTATGTAATACAGAAAGGGAGACAATTATACATTGCCTATGGAAATGTAAAGAGGTGCAAACTCTGCTTCAAAATTTTGAAACTTTATTAGATTTATTGTTTATTTCCTTTGCATATAACAAAGATTCATTTCTTTTTGGAATAGTTTTACAAAATTGGAGCTTTGTTGACAATGAAATTTTGATGAATATAAAACATTACATTTATAAAACCAGATGTCTTAGCAACTCTTTAAATATCAATGCTCTTAATAATGTAATTAAGGATATTTATTTTTTAAGTTAAAAAATATATGTTTTTTAGTCAAAGTGACCATGGTAAAATACAATTTGAAATAGGCTGCAGGAAATGGAAACCTATTTTGGACCTTTGAGTATATATACCTTTACTCTAGTCTTTCGCTTAGTCTTTTACTACCGCTAACTTACTTTAATTTTCTTTTTTATCTTTTGTTGGGGTTTATATAGCTGATCAGCACAACGATTCTTCAGAACATTTTTTTCCATTTATTTAGTATAATATATTTAAACTGTAATATACGTGTATGTGTAACGGTACCTCCTCCTCCCTCTTCTTTCTTATCTTTCTTCTTTAGTATGTCTGCTTGTCTGTCTGTCTGTATGTATGTGTGTGTGTGTGTGTGTGTGTGTGTGTGTGTGTGTGTGTGTGTGTGTGTGTGTGTGTGTGTGTGTGTGTGAGAGAGAGAGAGTTAGAGAGAGAGAGAGAGAGAGAGCATGCATATACATGTATGTGCGTTATGGTTGGTTAATATATGTTTTTATGGATATATCTATATGTGTAAATGTATATATGTTATGGTGCTATATATGTTATGCTAAGTATTTGTGTGTTATGCAATGCCACTGCCATGATGCTTATGCATATGTATATACACATATGTTTTGTATTATGTATGCATCATACAGGATTGTATGTATGCATGTATGATGGTACATATGTGCATATGTGTATGCTTGTGTACACATGTTATGTTAGAGTTTGTTTGTATGCATGTACCTATGCATGCATGCACGTATGTATGTATGTCTGCATGCATGTATGTGTATTGTGTCATGTTTGTACACATACATGCATATTATGCAGGTTAACACCATGGCATGCTATGTAATGTTTTATATATGAAGAATCATAACGTACAACTTGATGTTTTAAGTATTGTGAATGAGTGTATATGCAAGTGATTGTGTGTGTGTCCATTTATTTATACAGTGTAAAATGTTTGAAAATATAAAAATAAAAAAAATAATCATTGAACCTTGTGAACACGATAATGTGAGTTAATATGCACAAATTTTAATGATATTTTGAATGTAGACCTATTTGATCTATGTTCCTATTTCATGATCAAAAGACGTCAGTTGGCTAGTAAATGACAATTTTTATCAAATATCTGGTGACCGTTAAAGCCCATTGGCCTCTTGTTTAGATAACGTTAAGACAATTCTGTTTTAATAAAAGTAAGGTGGGGTTTTGACGACGCATGGCACTTGTCTAAAAAGCCTCTATAAAACGTTTAGGTTGAGGATTTGGACGTAATATGACAACCAGATGAAAACCGATCATTAACATCATCGGGTTTTGATTCTGTAAGATGAGTCTATTCAATATGTAGCAATCAGCAGTCTGGATAGTGTCTATATATTGTGTATATTGTGTAATTATCCTGAAGGCGATAGATGACAACTGTAGCGCCAAACACTACTTACGCTCTGCAGCTATATCAACGCTTTCTATCTTCCTTTTTCTTATCACACTTTGATAATAATTTCTAAGATGGTATGGTGTCTAATAAAAAAACTAAGAGGGATACACCACAGCGAGAAACCCTCAGTGAGGCGACAGAAGAAATAGATTTGCGGAATATCTCTGCCAGCGTTTTCAAATGAAAAACAGCTGCTATTATCAGGCTCCATGATAAAATTAGCCTTAGTTCAGCTAGTGTGTGAGAACGTCTTGGCCGGCGTTACATGTTTATACATAACCTCCCAGCTACCGGTACTCGCGCGCGTCTCTCATCTCTACCATTCTCCATCATTACCGGAGTCTTTATGACTGAATATAAGCCCAGCACATTAAGCCAACTATTCATCCGTAATGATAGCTTTAGGAAGACTTATGGTGTTAATTCTACAACATTTCCACCGTAATTGGGACAGGGCAAGGAAAGGTGGACATGTATGTGTTTAATTTGTTATCCAATTCCAAATGCTTGCAATTATTTTCTTCAAACAACGATGAAAGTAGCGAACATGCTGGCTTTCCAACGTCACATGGCTATTTACTACTGACAGTTATTTCTTTACATCTTTTGGTGATAGCCTTAATTTTACTGACACCGTTAAATCTGGAAAACATATCGACTCATATCTCACAAATCTCTAATACGGTGCGCTATTTCTTTCGGTCCAACAAATGTTCAATTTCCCAATACAATGTCATATAAATATTAAAGAACAATTGATATATGATGATGAATGCCAAGTCATTCACTTGGTGTAGTGCAATTGTAAAATAGACCTTTGGTGATCAGCTCTCGAACTTAAACGAATGCTTACGGTGCCCTCGTATCAGGATATTTTGGTGAAGCCCCGGTCCCTTTTGTTTGGAGAAGCCCCGGTCCCCTTTTGTTTAGTGAAGGACCTTGGTCCCTTTTGTTTGGCGAGACCTTGGACCTGGGATGTTAGCAAGATTAACTATCAAGTCTTCATTCTATAACAGCACTGTATTCCTACAGTACTAATTGGTTTGTTTTGAAATATCAAAATGCTACTATTGTAGATAAACCACTAAACATTACATGAAACATGTCAATGTTACAAGTCACACTTTTGCAAATCGTGCTTGCTCGACATATTTATTGCTGCGAAGATGTAATTATTTTGTATAAACAACACTTGTCTTTTGCCTTGCTTTGGCAAGTTTCCAGATAAAGTAGATGGTCGTGGAAACTTTGATAAAGTTATCTGGCAGTAGTATCAGTATTTAAGTAAATTTCTATTGGGTTCGTTGATTCAGCTATACATTGGATTAGCTCGGAGAACTGCTGGCACCGCCTGGCAGTGTGGTTTCAACCTCAGGACCGCATGATGGAACCTCGTATTAAGCACTGCGGGACGGCAATTATCACCATTGCACCACCCCGCTGTACCCCGTTAAACATTTTCCTAAATAATTACATAAAAACTGTCCTTTAACTCCATGGTAGTAATGTCTGTTACATTTGTGCGCTAGCAACAATTTCGAGTTGTAAGCAATGATATTACCATCTTTTGATCAACCATCTTCTGTGATCTAGATGATGTACCATATATCGTATGTGGGGAATGCTTGATCTATTGTGAGCTGACAAATTCCACAATATTCTATATAACACCCTTTGTTGGCATGATTGCTCTACATAGATAACTCTCCCTCTCTCTGCATCTAGTTTAGAGAATGTAGTTGACATCAATACTAGATTATTAATCATAAGTAAACGTAGCTTGTTGCAATTCTTCAGTATGTACCTTTATGCCTTGACCCATTGACATCCCCTGTAACTCTAGTGTTGTATCCAGTTCAGCATAAATCTGTCCGGAAATCTCTCTCCGTTAATATGGTAATAGGTTCTACATCACGCAATTAAGCGGATGTTAGTTTCCATACAACTTTACAAAACAATAATGTTTCTTAAGGACCTTTGTCAAGGAAGGACATGGTCCACACGTACTAACGATTTATCACATCTGTTCGTGAGATGTAAAGGTTAAGTGACAGTCATGGTTCGGTTAGATAAATATCAACATAGTTTAAATCGAACAATGTTGTTTGGGCATGCTCAGTACACTGAACCACTGACAACCTTACTATACAACTGTATTAGGATTTTGATCACTGTAGTTGTAAAAACAATGAATATTTTTATGTAGCGTGCCATTCTTTATAATTTACTCAATGTAGTATTGAGGTCTAAAATTCTGTTTGATAATGCTAAACGTCCTTTTAATAAGTTAGGTTAATTAAGGGCGATCCTGTCTGCAATTAGTTTTGTACAGTTCTTGTTAGTGTTTTGTGAGACTGCGGTATGTTCGGGTTGTCCCTCATTGTGATTGTAGAAGCTCTTGTCAGTTTATATTGCTATCTCACTGAAGGGTAGTGCGAAAGACAACGAGAAGCACAACTTAAGGGGTTTTGGATGCAATGACATTGAATTTAGAAGCAGTCTACCTAGACATTGATATGATATGTATGGCTGTACTTACAATGTCTCCCTCATCCGTCCCTCCACTACACATGTTCTTGTACACGTGCCCGTTAGTATATTACCCTTCCTATGTACTTTTACTTCTGCATGTTTTTTCTCCCATTAAATTTCCCATTTGTAACTATTTGTCTACACGATGGGCTAGTTTTACATCTATAGACACTTCCCTGATGGGGAGAGCTGTCATCTGTGTAATTAACACAGACAATGGGACCACAAGTACACAGAGACCAGACATCTATCCACTTCTTCTTTATCACACTCATGTTTTGGATACACTACATTACATATAAGGACTCGCATCGCTTTAGAATGATCATACAACACTGCAATTCGGAAGTCTAAATCAGAAGTTTTTTGTTCTGGCAACATGAGGATAGAAAGTTGTAATTACTTTCCAATACCGCATTGTGGTTGCAGATTTGTTCAGCCTATGCCCTTATGTAATAATGCTCACCGAAGATCTGAACTGAATTTTATTGTATTACTGATACATTATACTCTATTGATCAATGCGATATGGTAAACAAATTTAAACGTATTGTAATTAAGTGTTTTCAACATTCAATTGTTTTAAATGACATATAAATTATATATACTTTACAATACATATAACTACTAACACGTAATTAGACTTATTTAAGCTATCCTCCATCGATGTATCGCCCTGCGAAGCTCCTGATGTTCTACTATGGTACAGGTGGTGCTGCCAGCATACAGCCACGTTTTTTTTCTTATCTAGATAATTTTCCCAGAGATGTATTAGTGTTTTATTGTGTTGTCAGTTCGTGTAATGACGTAATCTTACAGAAGTAATAACGGGAGATTTTCGCCAGCTTCCGAGATAATAGCGAGCACGTGTATGTGGCGCTGTAAGAAGGAGGCACTTGTATCGAGCCTGAACGCTGTTGTTTTCTAATTAAAACCATAACAAACGTGTGGAGAGATCCATTATAAGCATCCTGTTTAGTGCTGATGGCAAATTCCTCCTGTTTTGCATATATTCCAAGAAACTCAATGAAAGGGCTAGAATATAATCAAAAGTAAGACAAGAAATATGTTTTACTGAATACACATCTCCGAACCTTTGTCGACAGACTGATCTTTTGTGTAGTTTAGGTCATGAATATTTTTACCAAGAGGAAATTATACTAATATTTTTATCAACATTCAGTTCCTTGTCTTACCATTTACTGACTTTCTGAACAGATTTAAAATCAATTTTGAAATAGGACACGAGAGAAAATATTAAAAAGAATGTAAATTAATGATTGTAATAAAAAATCTGATATTCTAATATTGTGGGTGGATATCAAAAGTATTGGAACTCTTACAGAATGTGTAGTCATATATAAAGCTTGCGTGAAGCCGACTGTAGATCTCGCCACCGAGACAGAATGCATGGCCAAGAATGTATAAAAGGATTACCATTTCAAGTTGATGATATCAATCTCAACATTAAATAGATAAATGTTCATTTCAGATATCTTCATATGAAATATTGTAGGGATAACTGTAAATGATTTTTCTGATCGAGTTACCATGACTTTTTTAACGAGTTCAAATATGAAACAAAGGTCAATGATAAGGGCTAGACTGACCACCACTATAATCTGTATCCAGATTGTGTTTGCACAAGGTCTGTATCACAGAGACGCCTGACAAATATGTCCACAAACAGACATGGTATTAGTTGCTATAGAAGTCAGGTAAAATAAACGAAACATTATCAGCCGTGGTCTGTGTAGCCGTGGTCAATATTGACCCCTCGTGCACGGACTCCACTCAAAGACGTCATGGTGTACATGCTTTATTCTATTTATTTGTGCTGCCACAGAAACGATCCGAAATACAACTGAGTCGTGCCATAGGACTTTGATGCTAGATTTCAATTTTATTTCCAACAATCCGATTGATTTCCGATTTATCCTTCGCGTTGATGGTCATTCTGATTATTTCCCTATATTTTTATAAACATAATAAAGCTTTCCTTGCGCTGATTTCCTTGATATCGCCCGTTCTAAACCCAACTGTAAATGTGCACGCGTGTACGTCTGACAAACAGAGAATCTTTATAACAGATAGGGCTATGTTAATGATCTATAAAGTTCTGTTGGAAAGTGATAAACTAGCGGTCAGCCCAGGCGTATCGTGCCAGGAATGCGGAGGCTGACTGGTCATCGGTCAGCCGATGGTTATGATCCCAGCTATGACCGGAACTTGGCAGGTGAAGCATTTGACCTACACAAAAAATGAGGTTAAAATCTAAATAGTTCTGACTAAATACCAGACCTCTGCCGGATCCTTTGATAAAAACTGCGCTAGATAGACGCGGATAGCTGCTGACAAATCCTATTAGTAATTGTATGTCCATGTTTGTAAAAACCTTTATTACACACGTAGGAAGGCTTAAGGCTTACATGTTCCCTTTGATGTTGCTGTAGTAGGCAAATGTCATGATCAGGAATAATTGTTTCCTCCATTACCTGTAATTAAACAACACAACTTTACATCTATGGGCTCTCGTTATCATGTCTCACATTAAAGTTCACCACGGAATATTTTTTCTTAACTTGACACTCCAATACATAAAGGTATGTTTTGATGTTTTTATTTTAAGGCTTTAAGTTCACTATGTAAAGTCTTGAGAGGAAACCCATATGTTTTCACAATTGAACGCTGTCCAATTATTTACTCAGCAACAAATCTGTTCATTTAGCAACTATTTTATAAATGTGCAGCTTCTAAGTAAACGTTGTGAATTAAACGAAAGAAACATTTACAAGTGTTCCTGTCCAATTCCTTGGAGCTACATTATCTGGCTTGTAGTAAAGACGTCGCCTTTGATTCGGTTACGCGTCAGCTGTACCATTGTAAGATTGAATATATCAACTGTAGTATATGTGTGCTGCTGTAACATTATCTTGTAGTTAAACAAGGCCTTAGAGTTTATATGTGGAGGTGATTATGAGTGAAATATGTGTGAGCTGTAGGGCACCCGTTCTGGTCCCATAACAGGAGCTCGAACTAGCTCTAGTCGCGTGTCCTTATCTAGTACTGGCTAAAAGCTTTCCCATGTCATGCCATGGTCGGGAGCTCCAACAAGCGCCAACATAAGTCTTATCGTCCTTATTCGTTTTTCTGTCGAAATTGCCAACATCGTCAACATTTTCTTGGATAATACAACTGCATTCCATTCTTCTCGTTCAAGGCCAATCAGTCAGGTTTTAGATTAATTATCTTTCGGTCATTATAAAGTAATAAGTCTGGGGCTTACTTATCCTCATTGTGTTGCAAGAAATAAGTTGAGAAATGGCCGACTGACTTGCCAATGTCAGAATGGAGTGTTGATGAACCTTGTTTCAGAAGGCCAGACTGCCCATCAGCGGTGCCAACACTAACATACAATAGGGCCTGCCAAATTCTTGAAGGTCAATTTTGCGGGAAACGACCTTGGAATTTGTAGTTAATAACAGGAACTTGGTAATTATAACAGTAAAATCACAGGTGTTAGTAGGAAATCCGCAAGATTAAGCACACACATGTCGCATTTTACATCAAATACAATGAGAAATTTTAAACCTCCTTATTAAGCAACCGCTTTTGTCAAGGACTGAAAACCCTTTCTTTTGATATATTTTAGTGCTTAACACTCGCCTTGTGTTGTAGTACTTTGCATGTGTGGAATAAACTGCTGATCTCTAATTGTCTACGAGTTAGGTTAAAAGAAGGTATCAGTTGTGTTATTACCCATTAGATAAGTAGTTCCGTATTGACGTGAACCTGTCACGTGACAGCAGAAAGTCGATACGACTTGCTGATTACACATACGCCATTAAGTTGTTCATCAAGACAATTATTTGGGAGCCGCAATGAGTTGGCAATCACAGCGGTATAATTGTTTCATCTGTACGTATATCTACTCGTGAAATGTTGAAAAGCCATACTTAAGTTGAAGGGTAGGAAATATATAAAATATATAAATCAGACAGTACATAGCATTTTGAAAAGCATGACACGTAACTATTAGGCATGAGAGATATACATGGTGAAAGATATATGCTGCTTAGGCAGTGGTACGGATACACAAAATCAATGGCTGACACAAGCAGATATGAGGATTGAATTCTGATTTCATTTGCTGTGTCTGGAGCTACCAAACTGGAAAAGATAGCCGAGATATCGCGTCAGATCCTTCCACGACCATTATTCAGAAAAGGCATTTCACACTGAAATAAATGACAGTCTCCAAATACTGTGGTAAGGTGAAGGACGTCGACAGCCATGACAGTTACGTGATGGTTGGTAAATAATAATAGAGCAGCTTCAGAGTGATGGAACATGTTAGAGATCCATCCATTCCATTATGTTTTACCTGTAAACTTTGGCAAACTTTAATGCCAGATATGTGACCTTTATCTGACTTTCGCACTGAGTATTTTGATGATATTTTAATGAGGACTTAGAGAAAGACTTAGCGTTAGGGCTATTACTACCAACAGCAGGGGTTATAAAGAGTTTTACCAGACGACAATTCGGTGAGAGGTGTCTCTCCTCAAGTATACAGACAAGTGGCCAATACAGCGTTAGGTCTAATAACTCCTCAAAACAGCCTGGAATCGATACCTAGACTGGCATTAGGAAAATAAAATCTGAACGAAATTGTTTTGAAAATTTAGTTAGGGAAATGTTGTGTAAAATAAGCCGCCAGATGTTTTTAAATGGATAGCAATGCACATATATCTGTATGTTAATCCCGGTTATATGTGTATCGTGGCGACGGACATCCTGTGAAACGATCTTCTAGAAGCTTACGGCCAGAACAGATGGTTTCTGGTGATACTTTCTGTGGAATATCAAACTCCTTCCTGCACATGCTAGATCCATCAACCTGTTTTAATTTTTGACAATCCAATTGGAATAGCGGCTTTCTCAAAGCAGAATGCACCAATGAGTCACTGGATGGTTTGGTGTTTTTTGGCTTTGAATTCAATTGCAATCACAGACGATAAAACTTTCATATGTTTCACTGACACGTCTAATAGTTGTATCGATTGTTATGTAGTTGATATATAAATCTGTTTTGGTACTGAAGCCGAGGGCTAATATCTACCGAAGCTTTAAAAGTTTGATATAAAGCCATACTCAAAAGCCAGTGCACGAAGAAAACCTAACCGGTTTAATGGCATTGATTACCTTTGCTATGTAATGCTTTGTCTGCTGCTGTACGGCTAGACAAAAATAGAACGGTTTTAAAGCAGGATTGATCTTCCAATGTCCGTTAGGCCTGTAATAAATTGAATAATTTTAAGTCTGTTCGCGTATTCTAGGTCACGTACGCATATCCTGCTTGACAAAGTTTCGGACATGTCTTACGTAACTCGAGAGCGGAAGCACGTGTCGAGAACGACAACCAGCACGTTGACTGACTTTATGTTCTCTACGACGGCGGAAACCGACATCTTCGTCTGTTGGGTAATATACAAATGGTGATCTCCATTTGTCATCTCTGCTATTTATGTATACAAAGGAACTAGGAAGAAATGTTCATTATCACATTTGTAGAGTATCAGTTGTTTTTAACAGATATAATTTGATGACCAAGAGGAGAAGATAGGAAGAGTAATAAAAAACGGGTTCTTCAGTTATTGCTGTGGCAGAAATGCTTTATACATCAAAGAAAATCAAATGCTCCATAATACTGTCAACAATGAAATTGACAGACTGTTTGCGCGCACTTTTTGTGTGGTAGGGTCCTAATTGAGATGTCATTTAGCCTATAGGGAACCGTTTATAAGTGTAATACCATCTGCAGTCCTCATGTATAGAGTGTAGATAATTATTGCTTATGGTCATGTCCCGATAGAATAACACATTAATTGTAACGTAAGTCTAATTACTGCCAGTGTTTCCCTCCAACACCCAGCACAAAAGGACATAATAGTTGACCTAAAGCCCGGAGAAACCTTTCCTGTTTTAGCCCCACACTTGAAAGGAAACAGTCATTTCAAACATATCGGTCCGCATCTGTCTTGACCAAATACATCACTAATTGTAAGAAGTCTTGATGGTCATTCAACACTTTTCTGACCACTACATTGAGGTGCTGTAGGGCTTGCCATAATTCGATTTTTTCAATTTAATGTGGTCTTTCTCGGTTGACAAAGGGTGTTGATTGGGCTGCTAGTAACGGGACTAAGGCTACATGATTAGAAATTATGATGTACTTTCGAGAGGCAAATTATGTTTTCTATCAAGTGTGCGCCCACTAATAAGAAATACGAATCGTTAATTCAAAGTAATGCTCCTGCTTTGAGATGATTCCCACCGGTAATGGAAGCTGTGCCCTCCGCTGGCCGGATTAAACTGATACGTATGAGGAGACAGAGATAATGTGACTCTAAACAACGCTAGTAAACCACTTATCTTACCAATCAACGCGCCTCCAACAACACAATCAACACACATGATTCGAATTCAGATGTTCAGAGGCAAAATAATACGATGGTAGAACTTGTTAAAAGTTTGAGAAAAAATTGTTTAAATCATTTCCTTGTTTTTCCAGAGAATTGTTTTAATATGAAATATAACTTATATCATAGAAAATGTTTTTTCCCCTGTAAAACAACCAAGCGTCAGTCATGTATTATGAACAGGGTTTTCTACGTGTTAAGATCCATCTTAATCATTTGAATGTGTTTATTCTTTTTCGGATGACAAAGGATGTTGATTGGGCTTTAGTTCCAGACACGAAAAATAAGATTGAAAATATATTCACGCTCTTCAGACTTACATTTTTCCAGTCTGTATAAATAAACAAAACAAAAACATAAAACAAAAAACAGTATATTACATGCATTAAAATTTTGACAAATCAAAATTCCTATACATACAAACAATTTCTTGGCACCAAAGACAACGTATGGCAGCAGGGTATCAACTCATTAATGCCAATACAGCATCGCAATTCAGTGGACAATACACTCCAGCTTACAGTGACAGCCCGCATACTGGTGCACAATAGTTCATTAGGATAGATGCATAGGTAAAGGTCAACGACTTTAACAACGCTAACGGGTCCTGTACGCGATGTGACCTTGACCATTGGATTTACTGTATCTAAACAATGGTTATAGTTCTGCATGCTTTTACATTTGTAAATTCTTCAAACTAAAAGAAAAAAAACCCAAAAAAACAACAAAAAAACAACTCCGCGCTGATGATTCATACGAATTCAAATTTGTAGATGACCTAATCTGCTCGTTTCCCTGAACTGTTCCATAAAAGAGCAGCCAATCTTGAATAATTAGCTTGACGTTTTGTACCGATAAGGTAAATTTGCGAGTGTGCTGAATACTAGACGAACTCCGAGACAAGCATTTAGATACTGGAATTACAGGAGCTCACCGCCACGTACAACAAGCACGGAGAACATGCTTTAAGACATTAATTCATATGAATCCATTGGCAGAACATGTGATCTGTCCATGTTTTAGTAATAAACCCGCCATGTTACAGTACTCTGCCTGATAGATGGAGCTTCCGCGGCACCCTGATTGCACACTACATCAGCTTGATAAATGGTTTTAGTGTTTTTTTTTCAGCTTTAATTAACCTAGATTGTTCACTGATAGCTCATGCTGAAATTACAGATAGTGTGATACTGAAATTAATCATGTTATTATGAAGATACCATAGCTAGTATTGTACTGTAATGACAACTATTGTTGTACTGACACTGAATCCACAGTTGTAATACTGATACCACAGTCCGTGTAATGATACCATACTCGGTGTAATATTGATACCACAGTTTGTGTAATGATACCACAGTTGTTATAATACTGATACCACAGTTGGTGTTATACTGATACCACGGTTGGTGTAATACTGATACCACAGTTCGTGTAATAATGATACCACAGTTTGTGTAATACTGATGCCACTGTTGTTTAATACTGATACCACAGTCGGTGTAATGATACCATACTCGGTGTAATATTGATACCACAGTTTGTGTAATGATACCACAGTTGTTATAATACTGATACAACAGTTGCTGTTATACTGATACCACAGTTTGTGTAATACTGATGCCACTGTTGTTTAATACTGATACCACAGTCGGTGTAATACTGATACCACTGTTGGTGTAATACTGATATCATTGTTTATGTAATACTGATACCAATGTTGGTGTAATACTGATACCACAGTTGGTGTAATACTGATACCACAGTCGGTGTAATACTGATACCACTTTTGGTGTAATACTGATGCCACAGTTGGTTTAATACTGATACCACAGTCGATATAATAATGATACCACTGTTGGTGTAATACTGATACCACTGTTGGTGTAATACTGATACCACTGTTGGTGTAATACTGATACCACAGCCGGTGTAATACTGATACCACAGTTGGTGTAATACTGAGGCCACTGTTGTTTAATACTGATACCACTGTTGGTGTAATACTGATACCACAGTCGGTGTAATTCTGATACCATAGTCGGTGTAATACTGATACCTCAGTCAGTGTAATATTGATACTTCAGATGATGTAATACTGATACCACTGTTGGTGTAATACTGATACCACAATTTGTGTAATACTGATACCACAGTTTGTGTAATACTGATACTATAGGTGATGTAATACTGATACCACTGTTGGTGTAATACTGATACCACAGTCGGTGTAATTCTGATACCATAGTCGGTGTAATACTGATACCTCAGTCAGTGTAATATTGATACTTCAGATGATGTAATACTGATACCACTGTTGGTGTAATACTGATACCACAATTTGTGTAATACTGATACCACAGTTTGTGTAATACTGATACTATAGGTGATGTAATACTGATACCACTGTTGGTGTAATACTGATACCACAGTTGGTGTAATACTGATACCACTGTTGGTGTAATACTGATACCACAGTTTGTGTAATACTGATACTACAGGTGATATAATACTGATACCACAGTCGGTGTAATAATGATACCACAGTTGGTGTAATACTGATACCACTGTTGGTGTAATACTGATACCATACATAGTCGGTGTAATACTGATACCACAGTTGGTGTAATACTGATGCCGAAGTTGCTGGTATTATACTGATACCACAGCTGGTGTTAAACTGATATTACAGTTGATCACCGACTCGCAGCTGAAACTACACTTAAATAACAGTTTATATTTTATCTATTTATGTACACTTTGGAGTATCTTGACCAATGTTTCAGCAGAATGCATTGTGTCATTTTGAAACGAAATGTGTTTTCTAGATTATGTTTCTAAATTTCAAATTGATCATTGAGTTTGATATTTTTTTCTACAGTTGTGAGTGTGAGGAAAAAATAGCTTTAATGAAGTGATTAATTTTCTTGTACTTTATCCAAAACATTTTGCCGATCTTGTAGCCACCATTAAACTGTAATGATTAAATGAGAAGAAAACGTCGTTCTCATTAAGTAATTTGCTCTGGTCTCCATGAGGAGAAAATGGAAAGGACACCAATTCATTATTTTTGTGATGGCTATTTTGATGTAAGCTGGGATTAATTTGACACAAGACAGTGGTGAATGAGTGATAAAACACTCCTTCGTCCATTACTCCTGGACAGCATATATTTAATAAGATGTTGTGTGAATGTGGATGCATACGTCCTGATGTTAATAGATCACCGTCTCCGGTCTCTGGAGACATAGACCGTGGCGTCTTGTGTAAGCGTTGTCCATCAGGATTCTACTCCATCTACGATGATAGCCAGGCGAAGGTCATGACAGTGTCAACTGTTCCGCTATCATTATTGATATTTGTTTTACTGAAATGCCACTTCTTCATTTACAAAACTTCTAAGTCTGTATTCTTGTAAATCCATATAAGGATTTTGAAATTACTTGTCATGAATTGCTATGCACACAAGATGGATAAAGTTAAATAAAAAGCAAAAGAAAATAAATGCAGCTACATTAATTAACATGTTTCTTTAATTTACAGAAATTTGCCTTCAGATGATTAAAATCTGTGAACTTCATTTTAAGTGTTGAAATATTACAAAAGACAAGAGTACAATAATTATGATATTAATCAATAGCAAAATGTAATAACAATACGCTTTATCTTTTCTATTTTCCTAACATTAAATGCGTAGCCCTGGTTGCTCTGATTTTCACTAAGACAGACATGATAATCGGAGCGCTATGGTCGGTATTGTACTGTTTATTTTTGCATAAGTGAGGATATATGTCCACACATTAAATGGAAATGGCTAGATCGACTTTCTCTTCCTCTGATCATAAACAAATATTGGACATGCATGGTTTGGTAGTTAGTACTCCACCCTACAGGTTCTAGTGTAAAATAGGGGATGTCAAACGTATCGATTGTCAATTAAATGGTAACGCTAATATTTTTAAACGACAATTTACTGGTTTATGTGTATTTCATTGGTTCATTTATTGTTTTACCTGTAAAATTATGTATAATCAAAGGAAGGCTTCGTCTGCATTGGTGTAGTAATGTTTGCATGTATGGCCGGATTGAATAATGTAGGGATGAGAAGATGGTGATAAGGCATATCCAGCAAAGATGACCGCTTGTCCGTCTCGCATCCATTACCATCACAAATCAAAGCTTATCACTCCGGCCGAAAAGGCCCCAAAGGATCCAAGTGGGTTTCATTATCTGATGGACAAAGCCGAGTGACACCTCAGAGCTCGGACTAAAGTTCGTGCCCGCTAGAATTGTACTAATTGCCCAAATGTATCCTTTTTAGATAATAAGGAAACGTTTCCATTTTTTGACACCTTTCCGTTTCAAACTATATCATGGATGAAGTCCCAAAGGGACATTGTATCCGTGCTCTTTTAACCCTAACATGCGAGCCAACAAAACCGATAATTGTACTTCACCATTGATGTCAGTAGGGACTAAAGGTCTGCCACGCGGTCAGGCGACCGCTAAGCTGCACGGCTAATACACATCCGTCATCTCTCTAGACCCGTAAAGGTAGACTATTTGCTACCTTAGCATGCATTGTATAGTGCTAATGAAATTAGATGAAATTAGATATTGGAATAAATGTGTGATGAAAATAAATACAGTACAATTTGTAACGTTTTATCACTTATCTATAAAATCAAGATTTTGCGTATTGGCAATTGAGAAATATATTTGTAAAACATATCAGGTTGCAAAATATTTCCTGTAATGTCGCTTCTTGTAAATTTATGGAAATGAAAGGTAGTTTGGTGGATTGGATTATAAGATACATAGAATGTTGATATGGCATTGATATAGAAGGTTAAACATATACATTGTAGTTCGACCTCAGATAATAATTTTAAAAGTTCTTGATGTCATGCTTCATACATCCTTGTTGTAGACTTCAGAAAATAATGTATAAGTCATTGATGTCATACTTCATTCGTCCTCGTTGTCGATGGACCAAATACTTAAAGATGCTCCACCGCCGACAGACCAAAAATGACATTCATCATTTGAACAATAATTGGTGTTTAATCGTGTATATGATAGTCTAATTAACACAAAAATAATATAAAATAATTTATTTTGCCTTTGGTACATGCGCATTCACTAGTTCATTTCATATAGGATATAGTGGTACGGATTTTTTTCGGGATGCAATTAATTATTTTTCATATTTTTAACTTGAAGTAAAATTAGAAGCTCAAACTTTTCATTGGTGGTAATGGTGTAAAGTAAGTAACTTTTGTAACTGAAGAAAAATACTAAATCGTCTGCTCCTGTTTTTGATAGTGAAAAAATACCATTTGTCAGCGGTGGAGCATCTTTAATGATAGAAATGATAGGAGATCAGCAAACTGAAACTCAACTAAAATCAAACCCAACCCAAAAAATCTTGATAGGACTGTAAAGCATATACATGTACATTATTTAAAAAGACTTTTAAAAAACATAATGTTGCATTTCAAAAGGTTAAAACCATTGGTTTTGACGGCAAAGTTCCGCTTACGAGCCTCTATGTCCCATTGTCTGACTGTTTACATCACTGAGTCACTCGGGATGCACAATTGATGGTGATTTTTCGTAAAAAGGCACTTTAAATCACTTAAGTGGAGCCATTATCGGCGTCTACTCTTAGCTATTGCTCATCATGATTCAAACCAGAAAATCACAACCACTGGTACCTTGTGCACCTACAGGATTTTAGAATTGGTGAACATTCCAGCATAAACGTAAGACTAGCTATTACTGTTAAATGCTATTAAACGTGAAACAGTTATATATCTTTTTACTTATTGCTAAAGAATAAATAATTGCATTAGGAAAACAGTTTGTTTTTATTTGAAAAAATAAAACTCTACTGATTTGGCTACTATTGCAACATTCTAAAATATGATACTTATTTATAGCACACAAAGTATATCAACTGAACTATTCAGACACGCATGGGAGATATTGTCTTGTAATATATTATGTAGAAACTACGACATGTGCAGTGGATTACGTGATGTACAAAATGTACACAGATATAACAGAAGCATTTGTGAAAGCTTTATTAATATTTAATTAGACGGCGGAGAAGTATTGGTTCATTAATTTGCTAGACATAGCTGTAGCAAAGTGGAATTTAATGAAAGTTTATATGGCGTTCGATGGCATTTTCGTATAACTCAAATTTGCTTTAATTAAGCATCGGAAGTGTTATAATTGCAATAAATTTCAATTAAAATATAGTGTCGCTATTTTTTGCTTTAAAAGTAATGTGGTGACAAGTAAATACTATACAATAAATAACACACGTGACACATGGTGACAGCATTTGACCAAAACGTTAATAAAGGTCCCCGGGGATTCAGATTTATCATTTAAATGCCGTTATTACCCGTAGTATTCCCTTCAACAATAAAAGTTTGTTGTCAAATTAATAACTGTTACCACAACGACTCCCATGACCCTTAAGTGTGGGAAGGATTCGGCCTTTGACATCATGTCAAGACTTGAGGTATCCAATTCTGATAATTATCACGAATTGTCATATCTATTAGAATTTGTGACGAGGTATCCTGGCTGTTGGTCCCGGACACAAAGGCGATATCGGGCATATCGGTCAGGCCCTCTGTGCATGTCACCTGCAGGTACTCCACCTATCAGGTAGTGGTCAGCCAAACACAGCCAGGTCAGCTCTATTGTTACCACAACAAACCCAAATTAGTGACCCTTCTCGAACAGGGTCCTTTCTAATGACTGGTCATGATGTTCGAGATGGTGATTCACCTCTATCAATCAGTCGATTGCGGAATTCCGTTAACTGTTGTACCAGTGCCACCTTCACGACGTCCAATCGACAGTCAAATTATCGCCAATCATATTGTTAACGCTAATGACACACACGAATAGCCTTTTGCGGGTCCAAGGTTTGACCCCAGGTAAAACAGGGTCCATAAGGACTTGAGATAATTATGTCGATTCAGCACTGCACCTGAAATCATGAGATATGATATTGCCCATTAGGAGCCTTCAGGTGTATTCCGGCACTGGTAGCAACAACCTCGTTATTGATGTAAGAGGAGAGCAGAGAAACCCTATTTGGGAAGACTGATCGGCAAAGCCGATTTATTACATGGATTTTACTTCTCTCAATGTGTCTTAATTTGCAGGCAGCTATAGCAAAAACAAAAACGCATTGCAGAACTGGAAGGCTAGAATTTTCAATTTATATTCTAAAGTAATCCTTCTGATCAGGTTTCTGCAAGCGAGTTTCAGAAATAATAAATCCCTCAAATACAAGAGGTTTAATTCTTTCTGGTATAAAAGATGCCTTGCCGTCTTGACTATTTGTTTGAAGCCTTTAATCTAAATGTACTTCTCCGCGGACATATCTCATATCAGTTTGTTTCCATTGGCGATAAAAGACAGAACATTAAATTCCTCGCTCTGCATTATTGGTATAGGTATACTCTTATTACTGGAACACTTCACTAGCTTTTTGATTGTCAGGAGAAACATTCAAGATAGCTATCAATATAAGACCAATGTCATATTTCATGATTATTCAATTACATACCGAATCTGTCCTACATGGAATGAGTCATAGCGGATCGCTGTAATAATGTTTGCATGTTATGTATTCCCAGAACATTTGTTCCGACAACTCCCTACGTCACTGATCGACCACTTGAAATCCTTCTCATCGAGAAAGGGTAAAGTTAAAACGCGATGTGGCCAACCTTTGATCTGTATGTACGTATATAGATAACGTTAGCAGCTTTGTAGTAGTTTACGTTCATAAATACCTTTGTTCTGCTACTTAGTAACTTACTTTCGTTACATTGCACTAAATATTCTAGATTGAACAATAAAAGAATATTTAGTCAATTATTCACTCACATGTTTGAATAACAAACATACATAGGCCATCTACACTTATAAAATCTTAATATCATATCATTTTTACGATATAGAAAGTTGATGCTGCAAGGTCAAGTAAAATCGATATTTAGATTAGTGTCATACAACAATTTTAAAACAACATATGATGTTCTGTGTTAAACACATATGTTAACTCTAGTTGGAAAAGATTGATGTGCAGGACACAACGCATGCATGGCTAATATGCGGCCATGATAGACAATATGCATATATTGATACATTGTATTATCAAATCAATAAATTTGAGGTCCTTGATATATTTCACTCGGATATGATATTTTGTTAATGTTATCTATGCTTTTGTTGAGTTCCTACTATCGTACGTCAATATTGGCCAGTGATATGCGGGGTCAGTGAAACCTAAGTGTATGGGTGGCATTCCTTATCCTGTCAAATTTTGACCGCCGGTCAAGGGGAAGAATTTCATTCATACACATCTACAGATGGTGGACGGTATAATGTTTATATACGAGGATCTTATGTAGTGACATATGCATGTGTGACAGCCCTGTGGTATTTATGTCTGGTATAAATACTTCTGGTATGTAATGATATCTGAATGAAAAATAAACAAAGGACTGACTAACGTGCAGCTAGGTGGTCTCCTACAGTCAGTGGGAGAAACTTTATCACAATCTTCAACATGCTTGTCAGCAGGTTCTATATCAGGCGGTAGGAAATAGCACAGCGGTCAGTTTTGACCACTATACCTACCTAGCGCTGTCACAATAGATGCCAGAATCAGACTGTTTACACAATGTCATCTAATATCATGTTACTCTCAGGTCTCATCGATGGTCATGCTACATAGGTTTCTGGTACAATGTCAATATCCTATGTAAGGGAAGTTGTGGTTGGTTATTTTTCACATTTTGTGGGTGGAATAATTTCATATATGTACAGCTTGCAGGATTTATAATTGTTGATTAGTATGGGCCATAGCATATTTGTGACATTTTTCAGGCACCATAAAAAAGAGAATACCAAAACGATTAAATTTTTACAGGTACATTGCTTATAGATGGCATTTTTGTTGATCGTCTCCACCGATTGATGTCAATTTGCTTTACCAATAAAGAGACGTTGCCTTTATGGCCGAAGGAGCTATTGGGAAATGGAGACCTTGCTCTAAAGAGGACATGCCTAGTTTAGTTGAGGATAAGAACTCTGTTCCTCGGGGCTATCTGATTGATCTTATTGACAAAGTGTGGGGTTCATAAAGTTGTTTTTTTGTTAGTAAACA
Organism: Argopecten irradians; assembly: GCF_041381155.1. Taxonomy (NCBI): domain Eukaryota; kingdom Metazoa; phylum Mollusca; class Bivalvia; order Pectinida; family Pectinidae; genus Argopecten; species Argopecten irradians. The sequence continues at coordinate 55,090,546 of NC_091136.1, forward strand.
TTAGTACAACGGCAGTAACAAATAGGATAGGGATATATCACTTACCATTTTTTAAGCATATTCTCATTAAACATGGATACCAGACGATTTCGGATTTATATATAAATCACAATTCTGTTTCAAATTGACAAGATGTTTTTTTAGTAAATTGCATTTAATTGTGTCCTGTTGGACAGTGTAATGGTAGCGATTATAGAAATGATATGATTGAATGAACATTTTACTTCCTATGTCAACAAAGGATCTTTTTCAAGAGCAATTGCTTTATAAGCAACAGAAGGCGAAAGGGGAAAGAGAAGATAGTATTTCTTAAAAGTGCATGGGCTATTTGATTTAGTATGGATATTTCAGTCTAATGCGATTAGTTTACCGAGTCCGCAATTAAAACGATATCATCAGTTACAGGCCACCTACTGGTCAAGGTAGCCATTACTGGCGATCGCCGCGCGTGCCTAATTTGATCTATCAACGTTCAACCGTGAGCTGAAGACAAGCGAGAGAGCCTGTCTCATGGCAGACCAGCACTATACTGGTTACCTGTTGTGTCCATACTTTATCATAATTCAGGCCAATAACTCGGCAATCATATCAGTAATAAATTAAATAGGTAAAAACGAGTAAGTTATCCCGATGATGGGCCTATTACCGGTAAACTTTGATATACATCTTGGCTGTAAATGAAATGATGAAATTTATGGTAAGTGTGGGGTGCCAGTCATTAGAGCGATGGGGAGGGTGATGGGGCGAACGTTCCCACTAGGAAGGGGGTATACGTACAGATAGTTTTTATCGTTTTTCCTCATGCCATATTTTCTCACGGCTATACTATGAAATGATACTATGTTTAACCTCTTCACAAGGCAGAAGATGCTAATAAAACCTGAAAGATTTAGCCAGCGAAAATTGCTACTGACATCAAGCTAGGAAATATCAAAACAAGACATACCTTTAGCTTTGTCAAGGTTAGAAGAACAAAATGCCAGAAGTACCAATTCAAGAGAATGCTTGTTGAAACTACATTGTATGAAACTATCTAAATGATATATATACTAGTATCAGTTTGGGACTGCAGACATGGAATTTGTACGATAAACTCTATCGAGATGTGGTTTGAAAATATTCTTTTAGTTTATAATTGATCTCAATCCATTATATTGATACTTTTCCTGTTGACTACGTATGTGTTTGTGTGATCTAGTTATTCTGTTCTCTGTTAATACACTATCTTTGTAACAGACCTGTATCCCTTTCTACATGCTGGGAACCTAATTATCTTTTGAATATCAAACTGTTGTAGATGTCTATCAGAGAGAGCACCAGTGCTGAATAAAATATCTTAAAAACTTAAAATTGCTGTTTTTATTTCGTTTTTTTTTATGTTTTTATTTTTTTATTCAGCTGTTCAAAGTTGCTGGTGCATTGACTCTTTCCCATCCGTATAATCCTTTGTCATCTTTTGCCATTGGAATGAAGCAGCACTTATGCTGAGCACTTTGAAACCGTTTTTTGTCATCACAGCGAGCCTGGCCTGAGGCATGTTGCCTTGGCCACAGCACTGTAACATTTTTCCTGTGTCGAGATATACTATCGAGTCTCCCACAGTGCAGGCACGTCTGCACTTTCTTAAGTATCATTTCCTGTCTCCGCTGTCCACCATCCACATGGTAATAGCCAATTCCGACATGAAAAAGGAATTGTAGACGCCGGTTGTTTTATCCTTGCTCAGACTCTCGTGTTTAATCAACCTGCGCTCGGTGTGCTTTGTTGTGTATATATCATGTATATTTCCAGTGTCTATTGAACAAATCCGCTATATTATAAGAATAATTAAAAAATCAAGAAGGAATTCAAAATGCCAATATATTTCAAAATATCATAAATCCAATTGTAACATGTATAAAATAAAATAGTCCACACTAATATCGCCAAGAAAGCACAAGTGGTTTGTAGAATGAAGTTTTAGCCAATTTTTAAAATATATAATTCTATATAGTATTGATGCTCAAGCTAAACAACAGGCGTTTCTGTTAACATTGGTATTTCATAGGGTTTATTATATTATAATAAATCGATTGAATGATGTCAACATTTCTTCAATAAATAAACTTGAAATTAAAATAATTTTCATCAGCGTTCAATACATTCCTGTACCTTATTAAGTTTCCAGTAATAAGTAGCGGATGTGGACAGTGATAATGCTACAGACTCCACGCATTTTAACGAGGATGGAGTTTGAAAAAGTCTGCAATGGTTTTGGGTAATAGCGGTGTGGGTATGAGTGATGTTGACGGATGATATAGATAGTAGAGACAAGAGGAGTAGGCCAGTAGATAAACTGGGGCCTGCTTAATATCCATGTCATGTTAAATCAAAACTCAAAATTTCTTATAAATAAAAAGACATGGATTTATTTACATATGCATAGTTATTGTGTTTCTGAATGTCTTCGATCCATCAAAATGTACACTTGACTACATTGAACCTTCTGATCAATTCAATGTTATAACTAATCCTAAAATACCTTTTTATTTGAGTTTTGATTGATGTAGCTAACACACGTGTACTTTATTTGTATGTTTCAGACAGTGACTGGAACCCTTCGAACACCTCGGTGTATTTCCGACCCGGCCATCTTTTCCTTCCGTTCGATCAGCACTTCCTCGTATAACGCTTTGACTCCAGTGGAGGAACCTTCGTGCGCTTACTGACCTTGACCCTTGCTGTCCACTCACGTGTGTCCAACATATCGCAACCTTTGTGTGGCGTCATTGATTGGCATAGCGTTATGAGGTGGACACATAACGTCTACTGGTTGTTGAAATTGTGACTGGTTTGTAGGATGGAAAGCAATTTATTCAGGAACAGAATAAACATTACAATTCCTGCTATTGACTCTACTTAAACCTGATATCTCTTGTTAAAAAACACAAACGAGTACATCTCAGGGGGAACTCTTACACAGCTAGAGACGAAAACATTAACGATCGTGTCAATGAAGTCAGAAGCCAAGGAAGTGTTGACTTATGGAGATCAGGGCTATGATCTTTACTTGATATACACGCCATGATTTAAAAAAAGTGTTACACTTTCATTGTATTGTATGGATTATATACCAGTAATTTATAACCATCCATATCCTTTGCCGACCATAATGGCACCTAAGTACTAACAACCCTCCACTCCTCGGCTCTAACGTTATACAATAACCTGTTGGAATGTAATTATCATTGTATATTGTTTTCTTTGTTATAAACAACACATCGCCCCATTTATCATCTTATCTTTGTGTTAATGAAATATATCATTATTACATAAATATATGTATATATATCAAAACCTAAACTATATACTATTATATATATTATATCAAAATTTATATTAATACAACATGCATACTCCAAGTTCGTGTATTTGAGATACAACTCCATTATCTTGTCTGAGGTTGTACTATGTATAATTCCGTATGTATTGGGGTTATATTAGCAGTATATGCAGGAGAACGTTTGTGACTAACTACGAGGTAACCAGGCAGTTATGCCTTGATGAAAATGGATCTTGTAAATATTTTCTTTATCCATATTCTCGAGATGTTTAAACACTGTATATAAGTCTTCTTTATTGATATAGATTCATTTTAAGTGACTTTGAAATGGCTGCAATCTTATCGAAACGTTGTTATATCGTATAGACTATATCCATAAAAGGAAAAACGTTCATAAATGCTTTTATTTTCTAGTGCTCTTTCAACATTTGTGACATTTCAATTAGATAATGGTATTTGTAGGAACATGACATTTTGAACAAAAATATATTTATAAGGAAGCCCTAAGCGGTTAGTGCAGCATTCATTTTATACAGAATTATTTATCCTCACTAAGATATCGTCATTATAACAAGGTATAAGGTGTTTATGGAGTGGATGTCCTATCAAGTGTAACATATCTTGAGTCTCCATCAATATCAGCAATTAATATTTAGTTACCACGTATAACATATGCTACGTACAAATATGTATATTTTAAAACGTCCACAGCTTTAATTGTTTGGTAATGTAAGGTTTGAAACCTCCCTATTTTATTAGACCTATAGGTACCAAGTGTTGTTTAATTTGAGCAGTCATTCCTGGACCTGCGATTTTATCGAAAAAGGGGAGTAACTCCCACAGAACTACCTGTTATAAATCAGAGGCATGTAAAAAGTGCTGGCACTTTGTAAATACATGCAGTTCTTACAATGTTAGTTTTTATTGAATGAATATTAATATGTTTTTGCCATTACATACTTATGAATTAAATTGTATTTAGATATAATTATTATTTCTGTTTAAAAATGGGTGTATTGCCATTAATCAAGAATTACATTCTTAGCCTTTTTAAGTAAATATGAGTAAAATCCCTGGATTTCTCAGGATTATGCCATATGGGTTTTTTGAGTAAAACCCTATTGTCTTGAACAAACCTACCTCTTGTCATAAAACAATTTACTGAGAAAGTCAGATAGGTTGATTAAACTGTTGCTTTCTCGTAATATCCTTTACATATTTATTAGTTCTTAATACACTTCTATGGATGTACACTATGTTGCCTATGTTACGGTTGTAAGTTATTGTGATGAAAATGAACAATTTTCAGCTCTGTTATAAAGTTATGTGTCGCAAGAAACTCTAATCAAAACACGTCTCCAGTGATAATTTTCCTCTCTTATTACGAAGAATCCTCCTAAACTCTCTGTTTCGATTGATGGTTAATATTTCTATCGTGTGATATTAAAGATGTTCCACCGCCGACAGAGCTTAAACAATACTCATCATTGAAATAATAATTGGTGTTTAGTCGTGTATATATATGTCTAATCAACACAGAAACTCATATAAAATAATTTATTTTTCTTTTGGTGCATGCGCACCAGTACTTCAACTTCATTCCATATAGGACACAGTGCCATGGATTTTTTTTCGGGATGCAATTAATTATTATCGATATTTGTATCTTGACGTAAAATTAGAACCTAACAATTTTCAGTGATGATAATGGTGTAAAAATTGTGACTTTTGTAACTGGAAAAACTACTGAATAGCCTGCTCCTGTTTTTGATAGAGAAAAAATACCGTTTGTTAGCGGTGGAGCATCTTTAACTAAATCCTTATAATCCGTTTATTTTCTGCTCGTTGAAAGATAGTATAGTGTAAGTATAGTATTGATGTTGTGTTACATTTCACATCTTCTCTATTTTGTTTTCCTTAATGGTAGTGGATACAGCTTCTTTTTTTAAGCAATTAGGTAATACATGTAACTGTTTTTTACTCGATTGAAAAGCTAATCTAAGACATATTCCAAAGTTCACAATGCAACTTACTGCTTACATATCCAGACTCTTTATTATTATAAACAAATGAATGTTTTCCTTAACTGAGATATTCACTATTTAGTAATAAATACATGTCAAAGTAAAACTACTGGTAAAACACTTATTTAAAGTAAAGTATAAAGATGTCGTCTCAAGCATCAAACAATATTTCGAGGACAATTCCCAGGTGTCTTTCCAATTAAACACGCAATACGGACCGAAATCAAATCACGTTCTTCAGGTTCCCAATTATAAAAATATATATTGAAACCTGTATTGCAAATAGAATGAATATCAAACTGATATTGTAATGAAGACCATTAGGAAATGTCAGCAGTACAGCTCCAGGTAAGTCGGCATCTGTGACCTTTAACAACAGGTACTCTCTAAGACGGAATTTGATTTAGCCTTTATCAGGAGCTCAGGTATATCTGATGGTGTATCAGCCTTAATATGATCTAGCTGCCTCGATCATGTCGTTATAGAACGCATAGATTCCATTTTGTCATGTAATATATGTGTTTACATTAGATCAGTTAGATGTGTTTATTTGTTCGTCAATACTTAGATCGTTTCCATTGTATCATAGGATGATAGCATTCCCTACCTTATATAGTATGTTAATTAAAAACATCACCAAAATAACAGAATGTATTTAATAGGAAATTATTGATAACATTTGTCGAAGTTTAATCAAAATTACGAAACGTATTCTCGATTAAAAAAAAGATGGATTGAAAGGATATGAGGCCAAAATTAAGGTTGTTTCTGGTTCAACTACTGTAGTTAACTACACCGTTTTAACTTCTTGTTACATAGGGAATATTGACATTTGTCCCTCAGAAACTGTTTTAATAGATCAAGTAGATTTTCTTTTATCATATCTACAGCATTACATAATTTTAATCTAATTGATAATCAATAAAATGATTGCCAAACATAAGCAAAATTGAGATGCAATGAAGATTCGTGTTAACGTGTTTCAAGGAAAACAAAGTAATTGTTGTGCTGCCTCATTCATAAGGTAAACATGTATTATATTGTAGTTTTATCTCGCCAAGTAAGAGAATCTCTCAATCTTTCCTATATGATTTTTAAATTGCTATTTTCTAAATGACGCATGTAGATATACTTCTGTTTTTATCATGTTTGATTGTGTTATTGACTAGTGACTATGTGTAGTCACTCATTAATTTATGCATTTGCAATCAGGGTCATGGACACAAAATAAAGAGTCCCGAGTTCAAACTTGATCATATACCATGTGACTCTTCAACTCATCTCCCTTTATTTCATTGAACTAGAAAAAAACCCATGTGATTCGGCATGCATCAATTCTCAGGTCATATCGTGTAATCTGTGATAAAGCAAATGGTTCTTAGCAACAGGGCAGGAACCATGGTAACATATTCTGGTGTCAGAAGACTGGAATCTCCAGTAGTGTTGATTTCCGATCCATTATTGCGGTAATTTGTCCGTTTAATCAACTTTGTTTCTGTAGAATCATTTACTTGTAATTTAGCTATCCATTGTCAGGGCGCAATAGTAAACATTGGTATCAACATGGCGAAATGCTGCTTAACAATTTAGTTCATTACATATGTATATATAGATATATGATTCACTGAAATCATTTGTACATAGTTGTCCCTTCTGACCACTAAATCCATCATATCGTCCAACCAAGCACTTTCTATATCGATGAGAGTAGATGAGTAATTATAATTATTTAGCATTCGTCGTAAGATTACAATACCTTTGATCTCGAATATGTATTTTCATTTGTGCATTTCCCTATCACGCAAGCATATATTCTATTTCATGTTTTGCATTACAGTATATACGCCGTTACATAACTGTGTATGCTATTAAACTGTGTTAAGTATATGTGATCATTATATTGACAAATCTTTAACAGAAATGTTTGCCTTTCTTTACATGACATTCTGTACAGTCATATCATTTCAGTTGGTAGAGACCACTTATTCCATTGCTTGTATGACATATGTAGCTCCTCATTGTTCTATCATTACAATGTTTTATTATCATTTTTACTTATATAAATAGTATCAGTGACCAGAACTACTTGATTAATAACTATCTTTTAACTACTGTTTTAATCGTAGTTATCTTATAGTTACTGATTAATTCGTGACTTTGTTGCTGGTTCCTATTACATTGACACCTTAAAGTGGCCCAATGGATATAAACGTGCGATGTTGGCTCGAGGTGTTGTTGGATCTGATATCATTTGTCGGTGTCGAAGCTTCTATCAGTCGATGCAGCTGTCGTCACACAACATTTTAGCGTTTGTTTGTCGAAGCCTCTATCGCATACGACCTTGAATCACTGTTTGTATGCCAAAGGTTTTATCATGAGCGATATTTCGTTGTTTACTTGATGAAGCTTTTAATACATTTTATTGATTGCGTGTTGAAGCCATGATACATACATTCTATTTTTTGTATGTCCAAGCTTCTGACATTTTATTATAGCTACTGTCACATACTACCTCTCCTGTGAAATACTGATGATTTTTTGGCCACATCAGTCAATATATCTGGTGATAAAACGCTTTTTAAACTGCTACTACGTCATCTCTGTTGACCTTTGTGTTGACCTTTGCGTTGAACTTTACTATAAATTTATATGTAAGCTTAAAGTCCATTAATGCTTAAAAACATTTCAAAATCGCTAGTCCTACCATTCATGTTTTTATTTACATGGTTTTAGTATTAAACTACACGGTAAAGCTCAGGATACTTTGCTGTGTGTTGCGGAAGTGGCTGGATAATTGACTGATGTTGGCCCATTGAATGGTAACGAATTGACCAGAATGATTGACAAATAATATGAACAGATAATTAATTATAATTATATTTTTGTCAATGTGATATAATGGCACTTTGGAGGTTGTGGATTTGAGGATGGTGATCAGGGATTTACCTGACCAGATTGTATGAATGTTAATGATGCTGAGAAAGAGATTGGACAGGTGGACGATTTTGGTAGCTGATGATGTTTTCTTTAAAATATAAATAAAGAAAATATTTGTTGAAACATCCTTTGTGTTATGCTTCCAAAAATGTCTCGATTCGGAAGGATGTGGTGATGACGGCGAGACAGCTAGTCAGATCGGTGATCGTTATTCGTACACGACATTTAAATCAATTCTCATACATCATAAACTGAAACAGGGATGTGTGTTTACAATGGAAAATTGCTTCGAAGAAGTTCAGAAAGGTCAATATTCATCAAGGCAGATCCATATAATTTCAGTCTGTTTTGACTAAGGGTTGAATTGACAAGCTTTCACGCTACTTCAACAACATCAAGATAACCTATGAACAATTAGCAATAAAATAAATGACGTACATAATGTAAATGTAATGTTATATCAGTTTGGCGAAAACCAAATGTGAAAAACAAAACATTGAAAATTTTCTTTTCATATAATGCTTCTTTTTCTCCTTTCTGGATCAGCCGAGAATAGGGTTCTTACATTTTCTCAAATATTCCTGAATATGATGGCATATTTGATTTTATATTCCCAAGTCTAAATGGGAAAGTGCGGATGGACGGAGCTCGGGGAAATGAATGTCCTATATAGTTTATAAGACTCTTCCTAATAACGTTAAACAGATGATTTGTGTCGGGATTCCTACTTCATTATATGGTTTCATATCCGAAATCTTCATCCCCTTTCCACTTAGACCATGTTTTGTTTCCGGAACCAATAAAACGTACTATACGATAAATATGATTTTAAATACCTCATAATTATAGCTATTGTGGCCTGATAATGTATTGTGACATATTGAAGTGAAACATACTAGATAGGGTTGGGGAAGTCAATGGCTGTTTGTCACGGAAATCGAGGCTCATTAAAGATACAGATGAGGCACAATCTAATAGAAGAGTTCACTTCGGGAGAAAGGAGCGGGCTGGGGACATCTGGCGATCTACATTACAACCCTGATAAGTATTGTTCATCGTGGAAACAGCGCGTGGCTCCTGGAGGCATGTACACTTAAAACAGACACTTATAGTGTGCATCAAATGAATTGAGGATAATGAATAGGGAAAACTGATAAAATGATACACTGATAAGTCAGCATAAAAGAGATAGATGTAACATAACTACGACTATTGAAGACATTGAACCCTTGTAACAGTACCGAGGGGCATTAATACCATAGAATTTATACAACATGTCATTATTTTCATCATGATCACAATGTCTTTGGACAATGATGCCAAATGAAGTTGTATTGTTGATCGGGTTGACCATTGCCTACTCTGTAAATTATATTCAAGTGATTTCTTTTCAATGTTTGACACATTATCACCCTTATTCTTTTTTCCAATTTTATCGTAAAGTGGTGTGCAATGTGCGTCAAACACCATTTATCCATGAATGCTACATGTATCTATATACAAGGAACACCTTTTTTCAAAACAACAGCAACTGTAATAATTATAAAGTGGGAAATGAAAAGAAAAGGGAAAAGTAATATTCTATCAGAAATACATATAATTCTTATGTGCCGTACTGATGAGGTTTATTGTATATACAAATAGTTCACACGGATTCAATAATAACCTAATATTGCAATAGATCATTTGGATCGTTTTAACACAGAATACCAGACACAATTGGCATTAAATGTCAAAATAAAAGTATAAACACTAGCGATGCACATTTACCATGCTACACCAATTAAAGTGGAACGAAATTTATAGCCGAGTCTCATCAATGTCCCGACATTGTGCAGATGTTGATTTCACTATTTTGTTTTATTTTACGACAAGGGAAACAGAAACAAATGTAATTTGGCTTTTATAGACGTGTGTCTTTATGTTAACATTGGTCTAATAATTGGTCACTTAAGCTGTTTTTGATGTACCATTGCATTGTCCATGAATGTTCATTGACTCACTACATACAAGATCAAAAAGAAAGCAATTAAATGACGAAAATGCCAACGAATTCAAAGCATTGCAAAGCTGCCAACAATGACAAAATACTCATTCTACAAGTGACACCTCCATGTCTTCTGTGAAATCGAGGACACTGCTAGGTCTAGGCCATCACAGACAGCAGTCATGTCTTCAGCAGGTAATGAAATCCCATAAATATAGGAAACTAGATCAGAAAGAAGACACCTGTAAATTAGCCGACCCATGGGAGCATGATTCTGACATTCAGAATCAAGTAATAAGAGACTGCCGTGGTATATCGATTATGTAAAGAACAGGTAATTATCGTCAAATTAAAACAGACAGGTATTTTATGAGTCAACCAATATTCACATATCTTTAACATCAATCTTTTATTAAACTTACGTAGTGTATTATAAATTTTTGTAAACATATATAACGTACATATGAACGTTTACTGGCAGCCTTTAGAACAATGGTAATAATACAATCATTGTAGTGTAGACATATTCTTTGTGCAGATACGCAGATTATCTCTTATATATAGAATAAGACTATTTGGTTGGTCTTAAGTACGCTGTGTGTCTTGATTTCGATAAAACGTACACCTTAAACATGCAAAGAAAATGTATCTTGTCATGGTCCGTAAAAGGTGGCATGGAAGTAAAACCGAATGTAAAAATGTTTTTGAGGATATTGTTTTGAAAGATGATTGATGCATTGATGGGAATTTGAAGCATGTTGTACACATATATAACAAACATATACCAAGTATATTGTGCGACTACTCAGGTTAAATTGTTAACATATCATTTAAAAGTCATATTCAGGGACGTACATTGGAACATTTTTGTTTCGCAACAAACTCATCACGAAGCTACATGTTAAAAAATGATATTGATAGAAGTAAAATATCAAGAAAAACAACATCAGTCTTTTACAAAAGAAAAGAGGCCCAAAGGGCCTTAACGGTCATCTGACTACCTTGGCAATAGTAAAATTAATTATATAGGTGTCACTTTGTCAGACATGTCAGGATCATTTTCAATTTCTTTCAACAAATTTTATTCAAACAAGAGGCCCAAGGGCCTTAACATATAGGAAATTAATTAGATATAGTGTCATGGTAGCCATCTTCGATTTGTGATCAACCAGAGATGTAACAATACTTTGTCGGACCATGTCAGGATCATTCATGCAAGTTTCAGCAAAATCGCACAGGTAGAACTTGATAAGAAGTTCAAAATGTGTTTTCAAGATGGCCGCTGTGGCAGCCATCTTGGGATTTCAGATCAACCCGAAAAATAACAACACTTTATCAGGACCAAGTGAGGATCATTTCATGCAAGTTTCAACCAAATCGCACCGGTAAAACTTGATAAGAAGTTCGAAATATGTTTTCAAGATGGCGGCTGTGGCGGCCATCTTGGATTTCGGATCAACCTAAAAAATAACAACACTTTGTCAGGACCATGTCAGGATCATTTCATGCAAGTTTCAGTCTAATCGCACCGGTAGAACTTGAGAAGAAGTTCAAAATGTGTTTTCAAGATGGCGGCTGTGGCAGCCATCTTGGGTTTCGGATCAACCAAAAAAATAACAACACTTTGTCAGGATTATGTTAGGATCATTTCATGCAAGTTTCAGTCAAATCGCACCGGTAGAACTTGAGAAGAAGTTTAAAATGTGTTTTCAAGATGGCGGCTCTGGCGGCCATCTTGGATTTCGGATCGACCCGAAAAATAACAACACTTTGTCGGGACCATGTCAGGATCATTTCATGAAAGTTTCAGCCAAATCGCACCGGTAGAACTTGAGAAGAAGTTCAAAATGTGTTTTCAAGATGGCGGCTGTGGCGGCCATCTTGGATATCGGATCGACCCGAAAAATAACAACACTTTGTCGGGACCATGTCAGGATCATTTCATGCAAGTTTCAGCCCAATCGCACTGGTAGAACTTGAAAAGAAGTTCAAAATGTGTTTTCAAGATGGCGGCTGTGGCAGCCATCTTGGATTTCGGATTGACCCGAAAAATAACAACACTTTGTCGGGACCATGTCAGGATCATTTCATGCAAGTTTCAGCCAAATTGCACCGGTAGAACTTGAGAAGAAGTTCAAAATGTGTTTTCAAGATGGCGGCTCTGGCGGCCATCTTGGATTTCGGATCGACCCGAAAAATAACAAAACTTTGTCGGGACCATGTCAGGATCATTTCATGAAAGTTTCAGCCAAATCGCACCGGTAGAACTTGAGAAGAAGTTCAAAATGTGTTTTCAAGATGGCAGCTGTGGCGGCCATCTTGGATATCGGATCGACCCGAAACATAACAACACTTTGTCGGGGCCATGTCAGGATCATTTCATGCAAGTTTCAGCCCAATCGCACTGGTAGAACTTGAGAAGAAGTTCAAAATGTGTTTTCAAGATGGCCGCTGTGGCAGCCATCTTGGATTTCGGATTGACCCGAAAAATAACAAAACTTTGTCGGGACCATGTCAGGATCATTTCATGAAAGTTTCAGCCAAATCGCACCGGTAGAACTTGAGAAGAAGTTCAAAATGTGTTTTCAAGATGGCGGCTGTGGCGGCCATCTTGGATTTCGGATTGACCCGAAAAAATAACAACACTTTGTCGGGACCATGTCAGGATCATTTCATGCAAGTTTCAGCCAAATTGCACCGGTAGAACTTGAGAAGAAGTTCAAAATGTGAAAAGTTAACGCACGGCGGACGGCGCACGGCGGACGGCGGACGGCGGACGGCGGACGACGACGGACGAAACATGATGACTATAGGTCATCCTGACCCTTCGGGTCAGATGACCTAAAAACGCACTTTCGGTTTTGCAATATGGATGATTAAATAACAAACTGTATTTATACTATGAAACTCAATAAAACAAAATTTTATGGCTAACTGACTTAGCTTAACAAGATAGGAATATACATAAATTAATGTATTATGAAGCCAAGTATCTTGCCTAACCAGAAAATAATTAAGCTACTAAAAACACTTCCGGTTATATTAAATGTTGTCATTTTCATTGTTTTGGTTTTGGAAATATATTCTGTGTTTGCACAATACAGATTTATCTTTCCTTTAAGGGTAGGTCTTGTTTTTGTAATGTCAAAGTGTTGTTTGCGTGCGTAACGTCATACTTTTTCGGAGAAAACGACATGAACTGCGCTCACAAAAATAATAATAATGACGTAAATATTGATACCTACCCGCAAGGGAGTTAGCTCTGTAATATGCATAGACGGAATAGTTAAAGTTCTGTCCAACCTCTTGAAAGGCGAATAAAAATTATAATAATATAATTCAATTTTGCTTGTTACGAGCATTTTCATTGGCTTAACAATTTACTTTATCATCCCATAAAGGAAAAAATGGCGTCGCCGTTTGTAACGTCGCTTCTGATTGGCTGAAATGACGGCGTAATAATTTCATAGACAAAAGAGTCCCAAAATGAATTTTAAATGTTGAAGAGATTATCTTTAGTAAATTGAATTATAAGGATTAATTTGAATAGATTTTTTATGTTATGGAGATATAACACAAAAATCTGAGTGTACTCTCATCATAAACCGCTTCGCGGTTTATTTAGAGTACACTCAGATTTTTGTGTTATATCTCCATAACATAAAAAATCTATTCAAGTTAATCCTTAAGTAAATGTATCAATACTTCACATTTTCTTGTTACATATTTCGACTTTCACATAGTCGCCATTTTAAAAATACCGGAAATGGAATAAAATAATTAATAGAGTTTACCCATACTCGTATATGTTAGTTGTGTCTCTGATAGAAACTATACATATGAGTTTTATAAAAAATATCGTGTTATATAAAACATATGTGGTGTCTCTGATTGAAACTATACTTATGATTTTTATGAAAATATCGTGTTATACAAAACATGTGTTTTTGTAATGACTACTGTACAGATCAACTGTTAATAAGGCTACCATCTTGAAATTACCGGAAGTAGATACTTTTTTCAGTGGCTCCCGGTTTAAATCTTAATTTGAATGTCTTGGCTACTCACATGCCAATTTTTATGTTTTTATCAAAACGTGCAGTTTGTTATTTCGTTATTTCTCGAAGTTTCACCTACAAAAAAATGGACAACTTGAAAAAAACCCGGAAGTGGGCTTATTTTGCGATGTCTCCCGATTTTAATTGTATTTTGGTAGTCCAAGTTTAATGGGTATATTAAAACGTTCAAGGTATTTTTACTTTTCATAGTTTCGTCTATTCAATGGGCGGCCATCTTAGAATTACCGTAAGTAGGTACTTTTGTAATGGTTCCCGCTTTTAATATCATTTTGGTAGTCTTGGTAACTAACATGACAAGTTTAATGTTGTTATTGAGATGTACAGCATGTTATTTCATTACTTTGTTGAGTTTCAACGAAGTAGGTATAATTGCTCACAGTTTAAATATTATTTTGGTAGTCTAGGCTACTCGCATGCTAAATTTCATGAAGTTTCATGCTTGTATCAAAAAATGCATGATTTTTACCTATTCTATACTAAAACAGGCATATTATTTTCTTTTACATGCACAACACAAATACTGTGGCGTATCTATAAAAATAATGTTTTGATCTTATAAATACACGCCAGTCCCAAGTATATACTTGAACACTAACTGATCAATGTGTTTGGATCTGGTCCTGGAAGTATCAGCTTGCCCCGGATACATCTCTATACACTAGCCCACCAGGTTTCCGCGTGTTGTGCCCTCGGAGATGATATAGTGTAAGGATCATTACGTACCATCATTAATACGTCTGACCCAACACGTATCTGGAATCTACATCTCAATTTCCATGGCTAATCCTACCTAGTCGTCCAACTAGACCACAACGTGTCAAGGTCAAGGTCAAACCGCTGGTCAGCTAACGGATTCGCCGTCTCATTAAGTCCCAGAATCACTCAAGACGAGTTGACTTCGAACATTTGCTTAACAATACTCATTAATAACTTAAATTGAAATGAAAACTACTAGCATTGTGTAAGACATTTCGGCGCTGAAGGATGTCTCCGAAGGTCATGTTCATCAAATGTGGTATTCGGCGGTCATCTGTGTATTCGCTGCTGCTTTCTAGAACATGATGAAGCTTGTTGCATGTCAGACTTTCTATTATATCATTTTATTATTATAGTCTGTACAGGTTATCTAGTGCTACATCGACCTAGGTGAACGGCCAGCAGCTACCAGATCAGGGTTTATATAACTTTACAATAAGTCCTTTCTATTTAAAGTTAATACGATGAACTATTGTATGCAGAAAGTTCACATAACATTGAAATCTTGTCTTTAGAAACCATTTAAAACAAATCAATGAACTGATATCACACGATAAAACTTAAGGATACATCGAATTATTATATTAATTATGAGATGCAATGCGTATATTGGTACTACATATGTATGTTCTTGTATTTTAAAATTTGAAACAATAATCAATAAAATGTCTTCCTATTTATACGTGACAGAGAGGAAACATTATTGAAGCACACAACAGGTTGTCTCAGATAAAAACACGTCACTTCCTCTTAAATGATTTGTGGTACAAGTCGACGATATTGCTAGGCTTCCTGTGATCAGCGATAATTGCTTCATCAGCGGACTTACATTTTATGATTACGTCTATAGGAATACGGAAATTGACCACCAAAAGCGATCACCAGACAACCGGGGTCAATGAGGGCGCTGGTGAATATTGGCCGCCGACCCCTCAGGCTAGCTCTGTTTATATGAATCCTTGGGGACTAAAAGCTATTTCGAGTGTATGTATTATGTATGATGAACCGCCTATTACGTGGACGGCGTCTGTGAGTTATCATTTCAGGACAATTGTAGCATTAATTAAAGTGATCCAGGGTAGATACAATGCTGTGCTTTTTAGAAACATTGTACTGTTGAATAACTATGATGTAGTTCCATTAGGGCTTAATTAAATACAATTAAGTATGCAGGAATAAAACACGACTTACTGACGAAAAAATGTTATAGCACGCATTTGTCAGTCAACACTTGTGTGCACCTTTCGTTGGGGAACTGTACGTTGATTACATGGAAACAATGTATGTTTATCAAAATAGCATCAGGCAGGATATACTGACAAAAATGAGGGCGAAATCCTCTGACGATAATGTGAAATTCATAATGAACAAGAAAATAAATATGGTCATAAACGGTGAATAGTCAAAGTCAAAATATTTCGATTAGTGGTAAATAGTTCATACGAAAGTGAAGTCCCATATCGTGCATATGATGACAATGAAATGATAAAACCATGACTGCATGCACGTTTGTCATTTTCGGCGATTTCACAATAATAAAAGCCTGACCTGTGACGTAAGTGATATCTGTGTACACCATACAGGATTCCCCGGGCATACGGCGGTAGAGGTGGTTGGTGGTTTAGTAGTTTAAAGTCCTGATTTAGGTAACAACCTCTACTCTGCACTTGTTAGTAACCAGGGGTTATTCCCTCCTCCTTTCCCCCATGGGCTCGGGACCGGCTACCGGTAGAGAATTATCAGTCATCTTATATCAGGAGGCTAAAACACAGGTGGCTTTCATACAATCTATAAACTAGATAGGTTCTTCGGGACTCGTTCGTGTGTCTGAAATCTATTTATATAATTATCATTATTCTTAGAAATCCAGCCTAATATTTTGCTAAAGAGTGCTGTTCCCGTTTGGCACTTCAGTGGGAGGCTGATATCATATCATACAGACGTAATTAGCCAGGTCGTTCTGGTGTCTCGGTGTCATAGTAACAAACAGATTGATATCATCACACAGACATAATTAGCCAGGTCGTTCTGGTGTCTCGGTGTCATAGTAACAAACAGATTGATATCATCACACAGACATAATTAGCCAGGTCGTTCTGGTGTCTCGGTATCTTAGTAACAAACAAATTGATATCATCACACAGACATAATTAGACAGGTCGTTCTGGTGTCTCGGTGTCATAGTAACAAACAGATTGATATCATCACACAGACATAATTAGCCAGGTCGTTCTGGTGTCTCGGTGTCTTAGTAACAAACAGATTGATATCATCACACAGACATAATTAGCCAGGTCGTTCTGGTGTCTCGGTGTCTTAGTAACAAACAGATTGATATCATCACACAGACATATCTAGCCAGGTCGTTCTGGTGTCTCGGTGTCTTAGTAACAAACAGATTGATATCATCACACAGACATAATTAGCCAGGTCGTTCTGGTGTCTCGGTGTCTTAGTAACAAACAGATTGATATCATCACACAGACATAATTAGCCAGGTCGTTCTGCTGTCTTGGTGTCATAGTAATAAACAAATTGATATCATCACACAGACATATTAGCCAGGACGTTCTGGTGTCTCGGTGTCATAGTAACAAACAGATTGATATCATCACACAGACATATCTAGCCAGGTCGTTCTGGTGTCTCGGTGTCATAGTAACAAACAAATTGATATCATCACACAGACATATTAGCCAGGACGTTCTGGTGTCTCTGTGTCTTAGTAAAAAACAGATTGATATCATCACACAGACATATCTAGCCAGGTCGTTCTGGTGTCTCGATGTCCAAGTAACAAACAAATTAATATCATCACACAGACATAATTAGCCTGGTCGTTCTGGTGTCTCGGTGTCATAGTAACAAACAGATTGATATCATCACACAGACATATCTAGCCAAGTCGTTCTGGTGTCTCGGTGTCATAGTAACAAACAGATTGATATCATCACACACACATAATTAGCCAGATCGTTCTGGTGTCTCGGTGTCTTAATAACAAACAGACTGAAATAATCACACAGCCATCATTAGCCACGTCTTTCTGTTGTTTCTTCTAAAGTTGAAAGTCAAACGATTTGCTTAAAAGTGTTGGTCAATTGCTATACTTCATCAAAATTACCTGCAGATGCTGTGGACAACTAAGGGTTTTTGATAAAGACTTCTTAGAGGAAGATCCCTAATTTTTTATAGTACAATTTGCATTGTAATCGTATAATTGTCTAAAAGCTTTGGTTATTGTATATAAAAGGATTTCATCATCAAGTTTATATTGGAAACGAATTAAGCCTTGAGAACATCAGAATGTCTTGTGGCAACAGACGACTGGATATAGAGTTCCACAAAATCCGAAGTTTTCTAAACTTCAACAGGTACCTTTTAGATATATATAATCCATTGTGAAATGATCGGTGAAACAGAAAAACAGGTCATTCTAACATGTCTGTACTATAGTCTTCGTGAATTAGGGTTGGAAAACAATGTGACACATAAATCACGATCAACCACACCATAGATAAGTACGGGTGGGTTACAGCCGGAGTACTCTCCACTCTTCTGGGGGTTCGTCCATGACGGTGTTTTCAAGCACCTGAAACAAGGTCAAAATGTTTGAAGTATTATATAAAACTGCTTCTACAATAGGCATTTAGACGGGATGATTTCTTAGGATTCACATGGAATTGGTATCTTTGTCGGGTAACCGCTGATTTTCTTCTATTTGGTCTCTAATTTAACGCGTTGTCTCTTTAAAAATGAATGCGTTGATTTATCAGGGGAATCCACCTCAACATATTTATCCCAGTTTAACTTGAAATGGAAACACAGTACTTCTTTGATTTTCCCCAATATAAAAGGAAATACATATACGTTAAAATGTGTGACTGAAACGAAGCGACTTTCATGACGCACATAAAACTAGTGTAATATGACTTTGTTCGTATACAATTACACAAGTATCACCTAGATAGAGGCTAAATGACGGAATTCATAAAATAGCTTGTCAGATGATGCGATAAAACGCAACATAACGATGCCGTGATGTTATGTTTCTAACAAGTATATAGCTAATCATTTCTCTCAAAACCAATTCCGATGTATCTTCCCGTTCACCATTGGCATCATTTAGAATCTAAAAAGAAAATACTAAATATCAAATATCATGGAAAACCAAACGAAAAATAATGAAATACATAGACCTGTAGCATTATAGTATGGATTTTTCGTTTTGTAAATCACGTTTGTGATTTGGAGGTATCCTCATATATAGAAACAACGGATCACATGATATTATAGTATATGCATTGACCACCAAAATGTATACTTTATGCACTTATGAAAAAGCATTCAGTTCTGAAACCACAAAAGATTTTTTATGCGAACAGAACAGGTTATGATATAAATAATACGATTTTGAGGATTTTTTAAATATTTGATTTTTACTAACATAGTTTGTAGTAAAAATTCGATAATTTGCTTGTTTGTTTGATTAATTAACGTCCTATTAAGAGCTATGGTCATGTAAAGACGGCCTCCAATGTGTGTGGTGTGTTGCGAGTATGTTGTGCGAGGTGCATGTTTTGGGAGACTGCGGTATATTCATGTTGTGTCTTCTTGTATAGTGGAACTGTTGCCCTTTTTATAGTGCTATATCACTGAAGTATGCCGCCAAAGACACCAAGCAACACACCCCACCCGGTCACATTATACTGACAACGGGCGAACCAGTCGTCCCACTCCCTGTATGATGAGCGCTAAGCAGGAGCAGACTTTTGTGTGTCTCGGCCAGGGGACAGAACCCAGAGCCTTCCTCACAGGGGCGAACGCTCAACTCAAGGCCAAAAGTGAGGCGGTGCCAAGGGAGGCATTAGGGAAGATAAAGTAAGTTAGGAAGAAGAGAATTGATAAGATCCTAAATTTAGTCGCCTTTTACGATCATGCAATAGGGGCAACAGGTACAATTCTAACGCCCTTAGTCCGCTAAACCTGCCTATATTATTAGGCTCTTTTTTTAAAAATTTTTTTGTTTGCCTAATATAAAGTCAGCTCGCGATATCTCTTAAAAATGTGAAATCGTAGGCCAGATTTGGCCTACGCTACGTCAGCGGCATATTTCTAATATATCGTCCATGCAATGCCGGGAAAACGTACACATACCTATATATTGGGATCTTATGTACTCCACTGCCCCCATGTTACATCCCATTTATGAAATTAAACAACTGTAATGGCCGCCGTATACACATTTAGTAGAGCAAACGGCAGCCAATCAACTTCGCTTCCGGTTTTATTTAAAAAAAAAACACGTGTAGTTGAAAGATAAACAAAATGCTAGCCAGTTAGAGTTTTTATAGTGAAATTATGGTCGACATACACGACATGTTGTCAAATATTCAAATTGAACACGACCATTGCTGGTACCGCATCACTTTCGCGATATTCACGTTGCATATACATGTAGCATATACACGGTAGAATTTTGTTTATCTTTCAACTACACGTGGTTTCTTAAAAATAAAACCGGAAGCGAAGTTGATTGGCTGCCGTTTGCTCTACTAAATGTGTATACGGCTGCCATTAGAGTTGTTTAATTTCAATAAATGGGGATGTAACATGTGGGGGACGATATATTAAAATTGGGACTGGGTTCTGTCCCCTGGCCGAGACACAACAAAGTCTATAAAAGTGGTAGTATCTGCTCCTGCTTAGCGTTCAGCATACAGGGAGTCGGACGACTGGTTAGCCCGTTGTCAGTATAATGTGACCGGGTGGGGATGGGGGTGTTGCTTGGTGTTTTCGGCGGCATATTTCAGTGATATAGCACTATAAAAGGGCAACAGTTCGACTATACAAGATGACACAACATGAATATAACGCAGTCTCCGAAAACACGCACCGCGCATAACATACACACAACAAAGCGCATACATGGGAGGCCGTCCTTACATGATCATTGCTGTTAATAGGACGTTAGTTAATCAAACAAACAACCAAAGAGTGAGGTGGTGTCAGGGCAGACGTTAGGAATAACAAAGTTAGGTAGGATGTAGAGAAACGATAATATGCTAAATGTAGTCGCCTTTTCCGATCATGTAATAGGGCAGTAGGTACAATTCTTACCCTACCGGCATGGCCAATAAACAACTAAGGTCAGCTAGCAGGGCCAAGCAGAATCTAAGATCAGTTTGTAGGACTGCGGCATACTTGTGTGTTTCGCCTTGTCTTTTTAGGTCACCTGACCTATTCTAATCGCTTTTTATACGTAGTCGTCCGTCGTATGTCCGTAAACAATTTACATTTTCGACTTTTTTCCAAATCTGCTGAAGCAATTTCAATGAAATTTTGCACAAACCTTCTAAGCCATAAGGCTAATCAAAATTGTGAATTATATGCTCCCCCCCTGGGGGCTGTGGGAGGGGCCAAAAGGGGGTAAAAATGACTAAAATTTCAAAAATCTTCTTCTCCACTCACAGATGTGGTGGAAATCAAATAATTTTCATAAAGGTCTTAAGGCCCTTTACAAAAATTGTGAATTAAATGAAACTGGGGTCTCTCGTTTCCCCCTGGGGAGAGGGTTAAGTTTACTATAGTTTATATAGGGAAAACACATTTATGAGCATTATTTGGTTATTTGAAATAGGACGTGAGTCAAATATTGTCAGAATTATCAGTATAAGATGGTCATAGAATCCTTTTAACAAATTTTCCATGACTGACCCTCAGGGGCCTTAGGGGCGGGATCAAAATGGGTCAAATAGGCTAAAACTTTATAAATCTTCTGAAATTATGGAAATGGTAGAATCAAATACTCTTCATAGATGGAAAGGTCTTAAGGTCCTTTACAAAAATTGTGAATTATATGACCCTGGGGAGGGGTTTAAGTTAACTATGATTTATATAGGAAAAACACATTTATGAACATTGTTTGCTTATTTTTCATAGGAAATGAGTCAAACTGGGTTAGAATTATAAGCCTCCTGAATTCACAGATTTGATGGAACCAAATACTCTTCATAGATTAAAAAGTCAAATATATAAAATCACTGACTGACTTCAAGGGCCTGATGTACCAATATATAGTGTTTATATGTCTTTGTTTCATTTTGGTGTCTTCGGCGGCATGCTTCAGTGATATAGCACTATAAAAAGGGCAACAGTTCCACTATACAAGAAGACACAACATGAACATACCGCAGTCCCCCGAAACACGCACCTCGCACAACATACACGCAACACACCGCATACATGGGAGGCCGTCCTTACATGACCATAGCTGTTAATAGGACGTTAATTAATCAAACAAACAAACAAAATCATTCTGTATCTTAACGCAGGTGACCGTTAAGGCCCATGGGCCTCTTGTTATACTTATTCACTAGGAAAAACCAGCGACTGGTTTGTACGTCTCTTTATGTTGAGCACTAAGTCGGAGCAGAAACTACCACTTTTATAGACAATGGTGTGTCACGGCGAGTAAAAAGAACCCAATCTTCCACTCTTTGTTTTGTTTGATTAACGTCCTATTAACAGCCATAGTCATGTGAGGACTGCCTCCCATGTATGCGGTGTACAGCTTCTATGTTGTATACGGTGCAGGTTTTGAGAGACTGCGGTACATTCGTCTTGTGTCGTCTTGTATAGTGGAGTTCTTGTCCCTTTTTTGTCAGTATACTGTGAACGGATGTTTTATCCGGTATTTCTGGTGGCATGCTTCAGCGAGACAGCACTATAAAATGGCAAAAGCACTGCAAAGAGATCCAACACGAATATTACACGTCATTTAACATAATAAACAAATATAAACATTTACATACAAAACGCACTACATACATGGGAGACCGTCTTCCAACGATCCTAGCTATTAAAAGGACGTCAGGCACATCGAACGAACCAACATTTTTTGAAAATTTTACTCAATTCGTGATTTGTTTTCTAACCCGAAATATTGCTAGAACCGTCAATTACGTTTTCTTTTTATGGTGAATGTATACAGATTTCAAGATGATTTTGATTATAACTTCTTCTGGCGTAATACATAAGGTAAAAACGAACATAATAAGCAATATGTTGTGTTTATTGCAGCTATAGAATTGCCGCTGTAATCCCAACACAAACACACCTTCATCAAAGCAGTTACTAATACTGCGACATTCTTCGTTAACACCGACAGTATTCTAGAAACAGGTTATATAAAACACTCTTATTTATTATGCAAAGGATGGTTAAGTATTACGAACACGTGTAATAATGTTTAGTCGACATTCCACCATCACAACATCAAAGGTACAAATGTATGGTATCACTAAAGATATCAAGGACGCCTTCCAGTCCGGAAATGATGGAGAGTAAGGTAGTTTGTGTATAGTACAGTAGTCGGAACATAACTTGTCGTCTTATTATACTTAGGGGACTCAATCTTCTTAACTGTCAAAGCTATTAATACACCAGAACACAGTCACGTAACATTACTTACTGGGGATATCGCGAACATTTTCACGTCATCGACGACAACAACAAAGGAAACACTAACCAGCCACACGCCGAGCCTTCAGACGAAGATAGAGCCTTATAGGTGTCAGTGTTAAATTGGGCCTACATATGACGTCATGGAGCCGCCTGCCTGGACAATCGCATTTGGAGGGATTGATGAAGTCGGAGTAGACTAAAATAATGGACAATGTCTGCACCTATTTAGAGTGGTCAACGATCGTATGTGGTCATTAATACAGTGAAGTGATCGTTACCTTGACCTACTATGTGTACGTAATGGTCATATAGAGTCATGATACATTTGAAAACTTGGTCATTTCTTCACGATTGTTTTAATATGCTAACGCCTAACTTGACTAAACGTGTCAACCAGCCTTTAAGACAAGTAAAATTCCATAACACAGACGGTTGGATTTAAGGTTTAAGACCCTGTTAAAAGTTTAAGACTTAAGGTTGTATGACTAAATATCACTTCTTAGGTGTAGTTGAATATAACTAAATTACTAATAAATGTCTAAGCATCCGTCCTAACTTTAGATATTACTGTTGACTCGTAGATTGTGTGTTGTTTGTAAAATTTGGCAAAATATGCAAGTCTTTAGTACATATTTCTGTCACCAAATAACCACGACTTTATGTTTACTAGTGTTTTATAGCATGTAGTAGGAGTGCTGGTTTGACCGGACTCGACTTTACAAAGACATACGCATCGAGTCCTTTTTGACTTTATCAAGTTATCTGAACAAAGTACAAGCAAACACGAAATATTTTTGTATAAAGCGCACATATGCCGATTCAAACTCAAATCTAAACGTCGTTTAAAGAATAATAATGTTTAATTAATACAATTCTATCAAAAGTAAAAAGATAAGAACTGGTTAATCTTGAAGATAAACGTGAAACTCTTCATTACCAATATTTTTTTGTGTTTGTTTGTTTGATTTATTAACGTCCTATTAACAGTTATGGTCATGTAAAGACGGCCTCCCATGTATGCGGTGTATTGCGTGTATGTTGTGCGAGGTGAGTGCACTGGGAGACTGCGGTATGTTCGTGTTATGTCTTCTTGTATAGTGCAACTGTTGCCCTTTTTATAGTGCTATATCACTGAAGCATGCCACCGAAGACACCAAGCAACACACCCCACCCGGTCACATTATACTGACAACGGGCGAACCAGTCGTCCCACTCCCTGTATGCTGAAGCATTACCAAAACCCGCTCATACATGCTCATAAGGTAGGTTTCGCCCAACCAAATAAATATTTTTTTTGAAATGCGATAAGCGGAAGAAAAGATGAAAAAACATATTAAAATATCTCAATTTAATTTCTTTATGTGTTTGAGATTGAACAAATGTGTCTTGAATACAAAATTGAAGGAAATCCTTGATTTATTACGGTGTCCGTCAGTCAAAAATATATGCAAATGAAGCTGCGATGGATTGCGTTGTCGAAGTTTGGCGCATGCGCATTGTCACGCACTAAAAGTAAACAAAATGGCTGAACGAAAGTGTGGGAGATGAAAAAAATATATCTGAATCGGCAACAAAGTGGAGGAAATTATATGGATTCGGTAGCACCCTAGGATATCTATAGGGATTTAAATTCAGAGATGGCATGTAGCAATAGAAGAAACAGAAGCCACATCTCAAGCGGAACTTGCCGGGATCTGTTGGGACTCGTGTAACGGCATTGCACGTGGTGAGTTAAATTTCAACAAATATGGCAGCGCACAAACAGCCGCATACTAACTACATGTATATTTGGTGTACAAAGTTAGCGAGCGTATGCAAGAACAGTACCTCGCACTTCGATTTTTTTTTTAACTAAACATGCCGTGGCAAGACTGTCACTTCTATCTGACATTTTGTTGCACGCTTCCGTTTGTTGCTGCGGCCTCGTTTTGGAAAAAAATACGTCACGTTCTATGTAAAGCTTGACTTCGCTCTATTTTTAGAGGAGTATTTTCCTGGTCAAGATAGGCAAATGACCACCCATATTGTTCGCTGTATGCATTGAAAATGATCTGAAGATTATATCTATGTATAGGATAAATTTCAATTTCGTAGTCTTTATATTTCATTGGGCGAAACCTACCTTTAATAGAATCGGTAACTGTCACCTCAAATACCCGTCCACACAAACATGGTAATATCGTTTATAGAATTGGTAACTGTCATCACCACTACCCGTCCATACAAACATGGTGATATTGTTAATAGAATCGGTAACTGTCATCACCACTACCCGTCCATACACACATGGTGATATTGGTAATAGAATCGGTAACTGTCATCTCAAGTACACCCCATACAAACATGGTGATATTGTAAATATAATCGGTAACTGTCATCACCAATACCCGCCCATTCAAACATGTTAATATTGTTAATATAATCGGCAACTGTCATCACCAATACTCGCCCATACAAACATGTTAATATTGTTAATAGAATCGGTAACTGTCATCACCAATACTCGCCCATACAAACATGTTAATATTGTTAATAGAATCGGTAACTGTCATCACCAATACTCGCCCATACAAACATGTTAATATTGTAATAGAATCGGTAACTGTCATCACCAATACTCGCCCATACAAACATGGTGATATTGTTATAATATAATCGGCAACTGTCATCACCAATACTCGCCCATTCAAACATGTTAATATTGTTAATATAATTGGCAACTGTCATCACCAATACTCGCCCATTCAAACATGTTAATATTGTTCATATAATCGGCAACTGTCATCACCAATACCCGCCCATACAACATGGTATATTGTTATTAATGGCAACTGTCATCACCACTACCGCCCATACAAACATGGTCATACTGTTATTAGAATCGGTAACTGCTGAGCCTAACAAGTTTTAATAGTGTCTAATATATCAATATTATGCTGCAACATATCAAAAGCTTATAAAATATTTTATAAGTCATTAAATGTCGAAAATAATCCTACAAACATGTATATAATATTCATGTAAAACGTTTGGAATTGTTACTGAATCTCGAATGTATTCATCAATAAAGCAATCAACACCATCAGTTCATATCAAACGAGTTTGAATGT
Organism: Argopecten irradians; assembly: GCF_041381155.1. Lineage (NCBI taxonomy): Eukaryota > Metazoa > Mollusca > Bivalvia > Pectinida > Pectinidae > Argopecten > Argopecten irradians. The sequence continues at coordinate 55,117,227 of NC_091136.1, forward strand.
TCAAGAGCAATTTAATAAAGTTTTTTTTTTCTTTTTTTTCCCAACATTACCCAGATGCATTCTTATAAAATAACAATACATTCACTCATTGTTACTTTCGTTATCCTTCAATAATCAATAGCATTCTTCTCATCAGTCATTATCATCTTCCTATTCTTCATCAACTTAGCATTTTATCGTCATACAGAGTGCAACAAAAAGAAATTTTATCATTATAACCACCGTTACAGACAAGGATTTCTTTCAAGTGAGAGTTACGTATGCCTTACTATAAATAACTTGTTCGTTTCTAGCTGTGATCTACTTTCTGGTATATGACGCAGATAATGTCATTATCGATATCTGTGTAGCTGCTTTAGAATATATATGTAGGAGGGTACTTTTAATTTTTTTGTTACTGCAATTAAATTTATTGATCTTTTCGTTTTCATGTCCATCTCTTTCTTTCATTCTTTTTTCCCTCTTGTTTTTGTTTTAAGTGATTGTATCCTAATTTTAAATGTTTCATGAATAGTTAAAATTTACAATAGATATTTTCCAATAATCTATGCACTAGGCCCATTCTGTTTGACAGCCTTTAGATGTTACTATAAGGTAGAGTTAGAGTGGCCATACACCTGCTCTGATCTAGAGTGTATCAAGCCAATGGAATGGCGCAAGGTTTTCGTCAGACTTTACGTATTCAACTCTGTACACTGTATCCTGTTGTAGTTTATTACGGAAGGACTATATTGACAATGTTGAAGTATAAAACAAGAGTACATCTGTGCACTACAGAAATATATCCATTTCCGTAAGACAAACAATGGTATTAAATTCTACCTACCATTTCTACTGGAATTACCTTGTTGCCACGAATCAATAGGTGGAATTATGTACATCCTTCAGGGGAAATCGACAGAAGAGACATATGTTTGGCACGGTATAGATACTCTGTATAAAATATACCCTCAATCCATAGCATCCTTTACAAACGTTTGAATGTGATATGTATTAAAGGGAAACATAAACGACATTTTAGAAATCTCACTAAAGGATAATACAATTAATTTTGTTCATAAGTGAAAAAAAATGGAAACGTCTTCTATAATCTGTGTTCCTTCATTCAACTATTAAAACGCTTCGTATTATTTCGTACTTAGTTTTACCAATACAAAGTTTAATCATTTCAAAGTAGTTATGTTCGGAGTATTAGAATATAATTTATGAGTTAAATAAATATCACGCACACACATTTTCTTTTATGCAACTTAGTTTCGCCTTAAAACAAGTTAACATAATTAATTTTCGATAAAATGAAAATTTGTGGACATATATAATTTCATAGATATAAACTTTCGTGATTCCTCATTACTTCGCTAAAAATCAATTGTATACGGAGAAAATGTTAACAGTAATTACTTATTGATATTGTGATTAGAAATTCACTAAATAAAATAAGCTTTGGAACTCTTTAGAGATCACTATTGGCTTAGTAATCGGATCTTATTGTGATTTCCACCATATGGTATCAGCATTGTAGTAATACCTAGGACACGTTTTATTGTTATAGAATAGCTCAAAATCGATAAACTATGGACGAGATGTAATAAAATGTATATTTATTTGATCTAGGTGATATAAATGATTTGATAGTTTCAACTTCATTCACGTCAATTAACAACCTTCCAAATCTAGGTCAAATCCGGATAAAATCATAATCTAAATGAGAAATGGGTCAAGATAACCTCAATCCGATTTCATACAGCGATCTTTCAAATATATTCAAGCTCATCTTAGTTTTAAACATTTCCTCGGGTTGGAAATAATAGACAAATATGATTGCTCTACTTGACATATAAATGAACTACCCGTGTATGGTATGTTTACGTTACATACATCAGTCCAATAAATGGATTTTGTTTGTTTGATTAATTGACGTGCTATTAACAGCTATGGACATGTAAGGACGGCCTCCTATGTTTTCGGTGTGTTGCGTGTATGTTGTGCGAGGTGCGTGTTTTGGGAGACTGTGGTATATTCATGTTGTGTCATCTTTTATGTAGTGCTATATCACTGAAGCATGCCGCCGAAGACACCAAGCAACACCACCCCCAGGTAGGGCGTTAGAATTGTACCTGCTGCCCCTATTGCATGATCGTAAAAGGCGACTAAATTTAGGATCTTATTTTTTCTCTTCTTCCTAACTGACTTTATCTTTCCTAATGCCTCCCTTGGCAACGCCTCACTTTTGGCCTTGAATTGAGCGTTCGCCCCTGTGAGGAAGGCTCTGGGTTCTGTCCCCTGGCCGAGACACACCAAAGCCTATAAAAGTGGTAGTTTCTGCTCCTGCTTAGCGTTCAGCATAAAGGGAGTGGGACGACTGGTTCGCCCGTTGTCAGTATAATGTGACCGGGTGGGGTGTGTTGCTTGGTGTCTTCGGCGGCATGCTTCAGTGATATAGCACTATAAAATGGGCAACAGTTCCACTATACAAGAAAACACAACACGAACATACCGCAGTCTCCCAGTACACTCACCTCGCACAACATACACGCAACACACAGCATACATGGGAGGCCGTCCTTACATGACCATAGCTGTTAATAGGACGTTAATAAATCAAACAAACAAACACAACCCCCCTCCCGTCACATTATACTGACAACGGGCGAACCAGTCACCCCACTCCCTGTATGCTGAGCGCTAAACAGGAGCGGAAGCTACCACTTTTATATACTTAGGTGTGTCTCGGCCAGGGGACAGAACCAAGAGCCGATTTCACAGGGGCAAGCGCTCAACAAGGCCAAAAGTGAGGTGGTGTCAAGGGAGACGTTAGGAAGAATAAAGTAAGTTAAAAAGAAGAGAAAAGATAAGATCCTAATTTAGTCGCCTATTTAACGCCCTATCTGCAGGGCTCAGAGAGTGAGAATTGTCCTCTCACTTTCACACCACTCCAACACGCCTGTAAGTGTCTCCTCGCTTTCAGAGTTGTGTGAAGGCGAGGAGCGTTTCAAAGAGGTAAGGCTACAGCCATGATCCGTACAATGTTATTATTCATAAAGATCTGTCGTGATATCCCAGGTGGATAATAACAAAGCTACAAGATAAAACAAAAAGGCAATAATCGCACCAAAACGATAAGTATTCCACCAATGTGATTACGCATGATTGTATTAGGTAAACTAACAACCAACGGTAACCTTTAGGGAGGGGGAGGGGGTATCGTACCGTTATAATATATATCAAGACTCTATACCACACATCAGAAAGAATATCTTATTCTGGTATACGACATTGTGAGAGTGCCATTTATTATGTAGATAGACATACATCATTATTGAGTAAGCTCTATTATTCTTTTGATAGATGTCCAATTACAGTTCTGAAAGAGAAGATTAAGTTCGTTTCTCTTTCAGTGTAAATTTATAGTGATCTTGTTGTTGGTAAAATCAATAAATCATCGTAATTTATCAATGAAATGGTTCGCACTCCGTAACTCTGCCATATTGTAGGATAAATCGATGTAAATTCGATGTTTACCACTTTCGTCATTACTAGATGGTATCTTTTTTACTTCAAATTTCAATAATGTGAGTAGAAGAAGGTTAATGTTATTTTCGTCATGTTAATAATAATAACGAGCTAAGAGTGCAGTTTCCAAAGGAGCATAATCTTCACTAATTTATACACGGTATAGAGGACGGTGTTTACGCACAGGTGAAACGTGTAAAAATATACGTTTTTATTGAATGGTGATTATGGTAGAGGAAAGTTTATAGAGACTTAAGTATATTATCTTTTAATCTATGATATATGTATTTTTCAGATTTTAATACTTTATATTACTATATATCTGATATACAGAACCTCCCCACTGTCCTGCTGACCACAAACGTGTTCATACGCAGTCACACAATAGTCACCTATATTTGTAATCGCGACAGATATCGTTATAAACGTATGATAAGTAAAGCAAAAATATAACTTTCCGAATTATATTTCTTGAAGTTTTGGACTCAATGTTATCAAAAAAGGCCCAATTTCTTGTGATGTGATAATAAGTTATATCTTGGCTTTGTTGTTTTCCGTAAACAGGTTTTATACTTCATCTTTCGGCTTTGTTGTTTTCCGTAAAAGGTTTTCAACTACATCTTTAACAAGACCATAATAGAACCGAATTACACTGACATAATTGTATTTTTCCTTTCTTTCCTCTAGTCTACTTCCGGTATAAGACTGTAGAACATTATACCGACTATTATCATTCTCGCGTGTGATTGTTCCTTTGTAGTGACCTTGTTCTGGTTTCCTGTGCTGAAGGATTAATTTTCACCATTATCTGTGATTACTTGTAGATGCTAACGCTTTGGGAATCCATAGCACATTATTTTACGTCTGAAAGAACCGGCAATCGTCTTCTCGTTCTTGAATGTTCCATAAATATTTTGATCTACTTTCTAACATTGCTAGAATCGTAATAATATATTAATATTCTCCAATATTAACATAGATCGACTAATACCAATTTCTTCCTCACATCATATTTGGCCTCTAGCTGAAGTAACCTAAAGGAACGAAATATTCATGTCGTTAGATTTTCATAACGATAAGCTGATTCAAATGACCATGCGTATACCGGTCAGCATCATATGGCAAATGCTAGAGACGTATACATCATAACAATACCCTATGGTTATAAGTGTGTGTATGTAAGGGACACCATATACATGTTTCCTCTTTCCAGGACGTCTTTGATTCGAGTGATAAAATATACTTATAGTATAGAGCGTCTCAAATGAAATCTGAAATAGAAAGTAATTTCCAAACATAATACAATATATTTTTTTTTCATTTGTAAGTGTGTATTGTACTTGATAAATGTTACTGTATGGTAGTGTTTTTAACAATCATTAAATTAACGTCGTATTAAAAGCCGGGGTAATGTAATGACGGTCTAGCTCTTAGTATGTGGTGTGTTGCGTATATGAAGTACGTGATGCGTGTTTTGGGAGACTGCGGTATATTCGCTCTGTGCCTTATGGTATAGTGGAACTATTGCCCTTTTTATAGTGTTATATCACTGAAGTATACCCCGAAGACACCAAGCAACACACCCATCCCGGTCACATAATTCTGACAACGGACACTTTTATAGACTATGATCTGTCTTGGCCAGGGGACAGAACCCAGAGCCTACCTCACAATGGCGAACGCTCAACCGAAGGCCAAAAGTGAGGCGGTGTCAAGGGAGACGTTAGGAAGAAGAAAGTAGGTTAGGAAGAAAAAAAAGTCCTTAATTTAGTCGCCTTTTACGATAAACTAACGCCAAACCTGAAGAGCAATAACAATCAACAAGAACAAACTATGCTTTTTCCATACATTCAAATTAAATGATAGTTTTACTTTCGGTTACTCGTAAGTAGCCGTTTACTAGGTATCCAAAGTATATTATCGTTGAATTACGACCTTGATTAAACTGCATACGCGTTTTTATTAACATTATTTACCTATGTGAATAATGCAGAAAGTAAATATTTGTGGAATTCACCAATATTTAAAATGCAACATACATTAATTAATAAATCATTATTAATTGTTTCATTCCGTCATTGAAACCAATAATGAAAGCTTCATTCTGATTTTTATTATTTCAAGGATATTTTCAAGATTCTAAAGGTGTTAATTAAAGCTAAAAATGGAAACAATTAAAGTTGCTAGCTCAGCATTACGCTACTTTAGTGAAACAATTTAGCCTATTAGGAACCACAGCGGATTTGTTCATGGCTCGTAATTCTTACTGAAATGTCTACTATCTCGGATGAAAAGCAAAACAAAACAAGATGATTTTGCTTTCCTCAGGTCGACTGAGAGCTATAAAATGAGAGATTTGCATTAGAGAGTAATACATGTAGGGTCTAGTTGTTAAAAAAACAATTAGGCTAATCACAGTTTAACGACTATTTTCAAATCAAGATATTTTTTTGTAAAACATATTTGACGAAATTTTATATTATACAATATATTCATTAACCACTTCCTTATGTTAAAGAAATAATATCACATGTTTTGCAGCAAATAGGATATGAAATTTGCGTTAATCAACTTATCGAGTTTTAAATAACTCGGCTGAGGCTGTGCCATTACTGAACAGAGGAACTTTTTTTTTGAATATTATAACAAGACGACACTGTAATTACAGCAAAAAAGGATAGAATTAATAACATTTTGGTATGTTTATTTTACTATTATCATAAAACTCCACTGTAGCATTACATTAGGACACTTAATGATGGGGGGACGATGGGGAATGATGATGGTTTCTGGTTTCTCTGAAGGATTTCGTTAATTTTGTTGTTGTTGATATTTTGTTTTTAGGATTAGGTAAACCTTGATCGCAAAAAGCACATAAAATCATATGTCACCAGGTTATTTTTCCTTCCAGTTTGCTTAAAGATACTACTATGTGCTACTGACACGATATTCCGGTTTTTTTTTTAAATTAAAAAAAAATATATATATTTCCTTCCTGTAAGATCCCTTATCCTATAAAGAATATGTCCATATGGGCTTTCCAACATATATACATGAATCTTCAAAATTAGACTATATTTACCGATCACCACATCCTCAGATTGATACACTTCAAGTAAATATTTGCTCGAATGCCGATGTCAGAATCAAGTTATAATAGATAGGTAGGGAGAAATAAAATACGTTTGCCAGGATCCGGATAGCGACGTTACAAACGTATGGCATCACAGAAGGGACGGTAGATACGTTAAGTCAGAGCAGAACACTTAAAACAAGCATAAACACAAAACCTGATTTAACTCTTGTTACTGCTGATTTTGATGTGTACTGATTCTACATGTCACACGTTTCACACAATGGATGTGTCATTAGAATACAGACAGAAATATCGCCGATAAAATTTGATTGTGCTCATCACTCCAAATCTCTTTAACGTAGATTGGACTATCGTCGATAAAACGCTCTTACAACGTTAACCAAAATCGGTAATTCAGCAAAGCTGGAAGTCTCAATAAGTCCAAAACAAACGGTATCAAGCTGGAAATCTCAATAAGTGCAAAACAAACAGTATTAAGTGTCAAGTCTGACACTAAAAAATGTTATTGTTTCTGAAAGAGAAAAAATAGATATCAATGATATGTGCTGAACTGCAGAATACATTTCAAACTTAAGCTGGCTATTTATTTCTGAAAAACCCCGATCTGATTTCTCGAAATAAACTGAGGTAAAAATCGGACAAAACTTTACAAACAAGTGTATGTATTTACTTAAACAGCACCAGTGATGACCTAAGTCGGTGTTTTGTACCTGAAAATTGAAATATAGAGGTCCGGTTTTTTAGGGTCAAGATGACCTATTGGCATCATGCACCGTCCGTCGTCGTGCGCCGTGCCTCAACTTTTCATTCAAATGACTTCTTCTCAATAACCGAAAGGCCCAGGGTACTGATATTTGGCCTGAAGCATGCTGGGATGAAGGGCTACCAAGTTTGTTCAAATGAATGACCTGGACCTTCATTCAAGTTCACAAGGGTCAAAAAGACTAAAACATTTAAACGACTTTTTCTCAGGATTTGGTTTGTTTATTTTTACGTCCTATTAACAGCCAGGGTCATGTAAGGACGTGCCAGGTTTGTTGGTGGAGGAAAGCCGGAGTACCCGGAGAAAAACCACCGACCAGGCGGTCAGTACCTGGCAACTTTCCCACATGGGATTCGAACCCGCATCCCAGAGGTGGAGGGCTTGTGGTAATATGTCGGGACATCTTAACCACTCGGCCCCGGTATTTAAGAACCGAAAGTCTCAGGGTACTCAGTATATACTGGGCCTGCGAGCTACCAAGTATGTTCAAATGAATGATCTTGACTGACGTTCATTCACAGGGGTCAAATAGGCTAAAATCTCTAAACGACTATCGTGGCAATAGTCAGATGACCGTTAAGGCCCATGGGCCTCTTGTTTTCCCTTCTTGACATGATTTCTAAGACCATAGTTATGTGTCAATGTGATATTACTGTTGACATTGAAGGTTAAACTATACCGAATATTTCCTGTCTGTCAGTTTTTACCGTTTGTCGGTTTTTTTTATCTGAATAGAATATTTTGTAGAATTCAGAGAGCGTATTATTACATATTAATACATATTATGTAAACTGGATTAACTATTATAATTAACAATCCCAAAGCTCACATGAGAACCTGCCCGGTTCAGTGATGACAAAACTGCCACTAAACCTGGATAACAGACATGCTACCGACCACATACCAATACGTGGTTTTGTTCTCCATACACGAATCTTATTTACACGATAATTATCCTTGACCTACTTCTTAATGTCAATCATTTCCACTGCTATCTTATCCAGTACCAGACCATACAATTTAGATTAATGTAACGTAAAGACGTAAATTATCGTAAGCCATGGGCGCAATGATTTCCTAATTTAAATTGATTAAACAGTCGATACTTGCAAAACCACTGTGTACAAAACAGTCTGTGTAAAGTAACAATACAAATATTGATGTAGTTCGAATTTAGGACCAGTGTACTAAGGTGACTAGCGTGTCACCAAACAATGTATCAAACACTTTATCATCCATACAATCTCTACAATGTCTGCACACCATGTGAAAACGTGTTATCAATAACTGGTTAACATGATGCACATGCTTTCAGCTGACAAAACAACTCTGTCATGGTTTTATAAATGGAGAATTTTAGTAAACTGATCATAGCTTGTCAGTTCTGACAAATGATGGCGACTGTTTTAGATGTCGCACATTTTCTTTGATGACAAATCATTGTTTGTGTTTAACGGTTGGACAATCTATCAAAGTGTTATAACTCTATGATGTGGACAACTATTCCATAAAGAAAGCGACTTTCAACTTATAGTGAGTTATCACGTAATCAGTTCACTATACCGACCTCAAATTGGTTGGAACATCTTAGGGTTAAGAGGTATCTTTTGTTTGACAGTGATACAATATATACTTATTTTTTGTAATGATCAGTCAGTATAAAGACGAAATACACGTGTACATAAATGTTGTCATTGACATAGATGATTTATCTTGGTTCAGTCACATCTTCGAATGCTGGTTATGTGTCTATAGCTTGATGCTGGATACAATGCCAGCAACCTCCGACTAGAGACCCTGTCGTGACAGAAAAATCGGTTAATCTATGCAAGTTTGGGCGCCGTATTTGATATTTGTATAATGTGTTGCATTTGTTTTTTCCTCCTTTTGTGATTTCTTTTCATTTAGAGTTTCTACAAACTTTACAATATTTCTACCATTATTTAATGGATGTTATTCACATGTTTTCTAAGTGGTTTTCGTGTTTCGTTGATTATAACGATGTTATTTTATAAGAAATATCTAAACTATATCTTAACAACTGCAGGTGATCTAATCATTATAAGTATATCTCTGTGACGTGTTATTTTACGCTTTGTGGTATAAATTTGTTTATAAATATACATTATGTAATAAACGTTTCGTCAAAACCCGTGACAGGTGATTTCAGGTGACAATGCATTTAATATTAATTCATTTATATAACGATTTGTATTGCTCCTCTGTCTATTGAATTATGAAGGCCACGTGCTTTCCAAGAGAATACAGATATCACAATTACATCATCGCCTGTTAATTCTATTGCTGTTATTGCCGACAGGCCTGGTGAGATCTGACACTGGTATATATAGTCCTCTCAGTACAACCAGGTGTGACCTTATCGAACACTGACCTCTCGTCTCCACCATATAGAATATAGATACAGGACATCCGCATTAATGCTGGTGTCGGAATCATTGAACACATTGTCATGCTAATTGATCGTACTTAACCTAGTTTACCGAATCTGGGTCGATGAGCAATCGATAAGGGATAATTGGATTCTTGCATTTGCATGTGTCAGCATTTGTTGGTGCTAAGCACGCCCAGCATTCCAAGAATAACAGCAAAGAGGCTGTTTCTTTCACCTCAACTTAGAAATCGTGCGCCTGCTTTGATTGGCAATCGCAGCATACTGTGTCAGCTTTTACAATCAGAAATGTAATCAAAAATCCATTATGATGCATTCATTATTACGAGGGAGTTTTCTAGAGCGTTTATAAAAGAACCAAAGCAGAATGTGTCTCGACAAAGAGAAAGAAATCCAATCCACCTGTAACTGTAACTAGTAAGTAAATGAGCATAAATGTATAATATTTTACAAATATTTCATGGGTCACTGAGCTCTAGTTCATAATATTTAACCCGAGGTGATGGTAATCAAGAAATGTTATATTGCACGAGGCCAAATAGTTCAGTCGGAAGGAGGCCGAGCCTGCACCCCTCGGAAATATTTTTAATTGATATTTCTAGACTGCAAACTATGTGTAGAAAATGAATTTTTATGTTCCCAAGCTCAAAAAATGTCCCATGTATGATTGTTATCCAAATTAGTTACATGTACCTTACCCCCCCAAAAAATGAGAAAATTCAAAGACAAGGGGTGGGGGTAGACTTCCTTCTCTGATTTTCACTGAGGGTGTGCTATTGAACTAAATGTTACTGTGACCAATTATATATTGGTATAGCATCTCAGAAACATAAATTTGGGATACATTTGTTTACAGAAATACTTAAAAATTGAATGAGTTATATCCCCTGCTCAAATTGTGAAGTATTTTCCATAAATATCACCAATACTTTGTTTCCATATCAAAATAAAATATAACTTGATGACACTTAATGTTTCCTGGTGTCCCTAGACCAATATTTTGGTAAATGAAAGCTGTTAATACTATAGAAATCCACATTTGTGGAATTTGTATGAATTTTCTCACACCTAACCCCTGAAATTTTTTAGAAGTGAAACAAGTAAAAAAATCAATTGATGTAAGGACATAAAATATATCCAGTAATTTATTCATAACTCATTTATTGTACATAATTAAATGTTTTCAGCTGTATCTCACCTGTATACAACACATAATAGATGCATATAGGCCATGACTTCACCGATTCAAAAACAACACAGAATAAGTGCGCAGAAGCCACGATTTCACTGATCAATTAACAAAGGATACGAGCGCATACGTCACGATTTCACTGATTCAATCAGTCATCATCACTGTCGTCGAAATCATCGAATTCTGGATCATCAACATCGCTCTCATCACTTTCCTCTTCCTCATCGTTGCGAGAACTACTTTTCCAATATCACCACCAGCTTTTTAGGTAGAACAGGTCCGTAGCACCACACTAATTCTAGTACACCACTGTCATTTTTCATCCAACCCTGGCCATCGTCGTACGGTTTCGGCCTTTCCACAATCTGCTCTTTTGTATAACGCTACGTGGTGATTCACGCGTTCAATGTGATGTTTCAAAGCTGATTGGCAAGGAAGACGTGCAAGATCCTCTTTCGGTGTTTCCCTGATTCAGTATCAAGGTATACTGTCAACTTAATGGTGTGTGCGTGGTACAGAATGATGGAGAAGATATGAGTCCGGAGTCCTCACCACAGCATCCCGTTCAGTTTTCCTATCTTTATCTTTAATGTCTATTTTGTCACAATATATACAATGTGGTGGGAAAATGGGGCCTTTGGATGATTTACGAGGAGAATGGTGCCGAAGCCTCTGGTTGCGTATTTTCCTTCAGAAGATCTAGGTTCCTCGTGAAATGTTGATAACATTGACGATGATACCCGACACATACAGGATCAGTAAGAAGAGAAGAAAGAATATTGTAACATATTGCCTGCATGTGATATGGAGAATCGTACGTCTGCTGCAGGTGACGATATCTTATTTCCTGTAGTTGCTGTAATTTATCACTCGCAGCTCCTCTTACTCTGCTAAATGGGGTTAAGGGTTCGCTCTCCGAAACAGAATTTCTATGAAGAATACGTGTTTGTCTGGGATTTTCGGGGGCCCAGTCTACACTCGGGTTCTCCTTTCCTTTTATTATGATCTTTTACATAATTATCAACAAATCTTTTTACATTATCTGAAATGATTAAAAATCAGTAAGTTTCGATATCGTCATAATTGGTTAAACCTACGATAATAAAACGATTTCTACATATAAGAAATAGTATATATATCTCCCAAGATGCATAACTTCAGGGGCATTGCTTTTATTATGAAATAGGAGCCTAGATATTTATATCATATTTACAGAAAAGATTAACACGTTCTTAACAGTTAACGACAAACATTTTTTAAAACATCGTTAAAAAAGAGATGATCATACCAAAGTTGAATTTTATCACGTTTCCAACCTCACCAATTTCAAGGGATAGGTGAATTCAGTTATTCGCATATATGTAGTGTTACCTGCACTCATTTACCATACAAGAGATGCAGGACTGCAATAAAACATCAATTTCCGAGAATGTCTTTCTAAAGTATTAATAATAAAATGATTGTTTAGGTAAATTTAGTAGAAAATAATAATTTCAGCAAGGGGCATAAATCTTTTGGGATTTTTCGGTAAGTAAAGTCATAATATCAAATAAATATAATTTTTCTGAAATGCTGTACCTATATGAAATCATATACAATAAGTCATATCTTAATTTATTACCATTAGTAAAAATTATCGTGAAAACTTTACCCCTACCCCATTATTTCGATATAGTTGCGATTTCCTAGGTAATCGTCAAAAATCATACATGGGACATTTTTTGAGCTTGGGAACATCAAAAATCATATTCTACACATATTTTCCAGTTTAGAAACACTAGTTAAAAAATATTTCCGGGGGGTGCAGGCTAAGCCTCTTTCCGATTAAACTAAAAGGCCGAGTGCAATATAACATTTGTTGATTACCATCACCGAGGGGTAAATATTATGAACTAGAGCACAGTAACCCATAAAATATTTGTTTTATTGCATAATCAATTAATCACCAGTTTTTTAGTTGATTTTTTAATGAATTCCAGAATCACAGATACAAATTTTCACACCCGTATCGTACGGGAAACCTTCTAATCATATTGAAGATTGGCGTCTAGTCCAAGTACTTCATGGCGTAACTCCACTTTTCATGTCGTATTGCATTCTTTTAACTTATTAGACCTGTATACAGCCTTTTTTAATCCAATACATTTGTCGTGTTCGTCCTCTTCTTGATAAAACCAACTGTCAAGCACAGAAAGCAACTTCTATGGCGTGCTTGATCCTGGATCTATAAAGTTAACGCAAAACTGAGCGTGAACCTTTGTGACGTCATAATAACGTAACTCGCTGCTACGCGCGATTCCTACCTGCTGCCCCTATTGCATGATCGTAAAAGGCGACTAAATTTAGGATCTTATCTTTTCTCTTCTTCCTAACTGACTTTATCTTTCCTAATGCCTCCCTTGGCACCACCTCACTTTTGGCCTTGAGTTGAGCGTTCGCCCCTGTGAGGAAGGCACTGGGTTCTGTCCCCTGGCCGAGACACACCAAAGTCTATAAAAGTGGTAGTTTCTGCTCCTGCTTGGCGCTCAGCATACAGGGAGTGGGACGACTGGTTCGCCCGTTGTCAGTATAATGTGACCGGGTGGAGTATGTTGCCTGGTGTCTTCGGCGGCATGCTTCAGTGATATAGCACTATAAAAAGGGCAACAGTTCCACTATACAAGAAGACACAACATGAATATACCGCAGTCTCCCAAAAACACGCAACCCGCACAACATACATGCAACACACCGCATACATGGGAGGCCGTCCTTACATGACCATAGCTGTTAATAGGACGTAAATTAATCAAACAAACAAACAAACAAACGATTCCAATCCAGCGGAGGTTTTCTACAAAGCTAGACAACAACGGCAAGATGTTCCAAAAGCCGTGCAATATAACATCTCGAACCGTGCAATATAACGTTTCCATGGTAGCGTGCAATATAACCTCGAACTGTGCAATATAACAAAGTTTTATTGAACGGTCGGGATAATAGTTGGAAATATTATATTTCCTCATATATAGATTGGTGTAAACAAATTATGTATTGAAATTTGATATTGTGTATTGTACTAAGTATGTTTTTATGTAAATTATGAAATAATAAAGATCAGATGGATGGATATATATATATGCCATAGTTGGCATCGTTTAAAATGTACAATTTGTATTCAACCTGTAAATTATCTCTATCACGATTCGCGCTATTGCCTTCAGGCTAGATATTCGACCCTCCCATAAAATAGTGAAAAACGTAGGTACATAAATTAAGTTATCATGAAAGCTAATTTGACTTAGAACAATGAGCAAGGATGTGTTTATATACCTTCATATTCTATGTGTCTGTGTTTTGTTACGGACCACAAAGCTTCGTTATCCTTTGTCATTGTCACCATATTGGGTGGGATACTAAACACGATAAAAATTTGTTTTCATGAAAAGCTCCTTGATTCTATCCAAATTGCAGCAAAAAAAATATTACCGGCCTTAGAACTGGAACATCTCAACAAAATTTAATAAAAGATTGGCGTAACAAGCATAACCTTATTTTAATGTATTAAATAATAAATCGACTAACAGCTGACTACCTATATCAATTGAACCATATATTAATCCAAATGTTAATTACCTAATTCGCACTAATAGATTCGTTAATATTCCTCCTTCTAGTACCTGCATCTATGACCACAGTTTCTTTTTTGATACCATGCGCCTATTGACTAATCTTGAACAGTATATTGCCTCTTCTCCTTCTCTTAGCACTTTCAAAAAGAATGTAAATAAGACTCTATCACACTCTAGTAATACCGCTGATAACTTCATCTCCTGTTACCCTAGATATCTCAATATAATACTTTGTCAATAACATAATAATGCTAGCAATCTTAACTTTGACAAATGCAATGACCACCTTATTGATGATCCTGCTGTTCCTGTGGCGCTGTGTGTTGGTGTATGTATAATAATCCAAAATAGCATTGTCCATTTATGTATATATATACATATGATATGTCCTGTTAATGTAACCTCCGAAACGGGAGAAGACTTCATGTTGTCTTACCCCTAACTTAATTAAAATTTGTTGAAATGAAAGGCACGTCATTGCTGATTGTAAAACTGTACCCTGTGTCCTCCCAATCATATTTACAATGATCGATAAGCTACAATTCATTGGCGAGTTAAATGTGATATAAAAGTTTGGAAGACAAATAAAACCTTCGGACCTAGTGACATCTCTTAAATAGAACAGTTGTTATGAATGTTATAATGTCATATTTCCATTTCACACACTGGTGGATGAAAAGATGCTCGACAAGCGCTACAATAGGAAAAACAGAATAAAACCTTAGGACGGGACATTCGTGACAGTGCCGACACACGCAGGCAAGTATGGAGACTATATATTGCTTTTAATTTGTCTGTGTTAGACGGATGGACAAAGGGGAAACGCGAAGACAGGACTCATAATTGATGGGTGGTGTTTTCAAATATGGTAACGCAGGCAAAACCGATTAGTCTTGACTCCGGTCCATGAAATATGCATGCAGGTTGATGAAAGTTTGTATTTGGTATCTGCTTTAGTGGTACGTACGATCAACAGAAACAACAACAAATAAAGCTTCCAGACAAATGATGTATACCTATGGTCTGGTACTGGGTATGGGATAGCATGAACTCTCCAGCTCTGGCTGTGCCATATGTTACCATCGTAACCTGTATTTATATAATGTCGCAATGATTTTGCACTAGACTGTTTATGACTTATTTTCATCAACATTCCTTTAATTTAGGAAATTTGAAATGAGAAAACAATTCAGGAGACTTAGATTTCTTAATCTTAACGTATGCAGTCATATGGAGAAGTTAGAGATAAGTCCTTGTGTACTTGTTCTGTTTATTTTATTTTTGCCCCTGTTTGTATCATCTTTGTGTTCCGTGTTTACACCACTTTTGTAAGTTACCTTTATATATTACCGACAGGGACGTCCACGACGGTTATGCTCTAACGAACTATGTCTTTGGTATTTATTTGCTTAAAGGTGATAAAAACATAGGGGAAATGGAAAATGAGATGATACGCTAGAAACATTTGTATGTCCTATTTAAACTTATATCAGTTTGATATTTGCTTATATTTTGTCCCTATATAGTAAAATTAATGAAAGCAATCTCCACATCTTTTTGACGACATATTTTTTTCTATGACTTACCTCCCTTGAGTTCCGATGAATTGTGACGTCATCTGAGACAATCAACTACCGGAAGCCGGTGTGCCGATCGCGGAACTGTCAACATGCATGTGGATTTTAGCCACAGGTCTTAGTACTTACGGAAATACACACGGAGAAAAATATATCATGTTTCGACTTATTTGGTAAAATGACATCACTGTATGTAAATGATGATGTCATTAATGTCGAGTATAATTTACATATATCATGTGGAGCATCGTGTGAGGGGTTAAACCTAAAGTATTACTTTCCTATGCAGTCCACCCTGTAGTAATACGACTCTGCATGTATGCAATTTATAGTTTACACATAAAATTTACCGGGGAGTTTTGATATACATACTGGTAATTTTATGTGCAAAATAGGATCGTAGTGAAAATGGACAATTATTGCGGCCCACCTCTTCAGACCAACGTTTTGATGAAAAAGAATCATGCTTTACAAACATACGGAGACATAAAACAATACATGCAAATTAAAAGAAAAAAACAATAATTTATCTGTTGATTTTCGTCGACTGAAATGTTCTGCGCATTTAAAAGAAAAAAAAGGTCCTCTTGCACAGTTTTCATACTTCATTTTAGTGATTCTACTACATGTATTTCAAAAAATGTGAATAAATCTTAGCAAGACAATTAATTCATTGTTACATTTCTTTGTAATTTGAGTTACATAACAATGTGCCGATGTCGTGAAGCCAGTATGTTCAGATCGAGCAGCGTTGTATAATGATATGACGACATTCACAATATTATCTTAATGCAGGTAACTTAAAGTCGAAAAATCATCAAAATACATCGTAAAACTCATCACATCCATTGTAAATAGTAATATTTTTTCCTTCTCGGGGAGACCTTCGGACCCCCAAACACCAAAATATCGCGCCTTCGCCGCTCGCAAAATCATCAAAATACATCGTGAAACTCATAGCTCAGCCATGCTAAATCGTAATATTTTTTCCCGGGGATCTCCTCCGAACCCTCAAAACACCACAATGCTCGCCAATTTGCGTACTCATTAATTTCTTGTTATATTCTACATAGTACACTTGCGTATATGTAGAATACGAATTTTACCGATTTTTTTATCTAGACCCTTTAAATCGTCTCATAATGTTCAATAGGCTATCTAGTGTATCCATATTGTTATAAACTAACTAATTCTCAAATCCCTGTGGACTGTTCGCATAATTTTGAAATTTACTAAAGGTCGACAGGTTTGTTATTTCCAAAACTGCGCGCGATTAAATAATATAATGAAGCGGTTGTGTTTTATAAGAAATATGTTTCATGGTCCTGTGTTAGTTAAACTATTAAACAATAGAATATGACGATTAGAATGAGTAAACGATCGTTTTTATTATATCAGGGTATGTTATAGATTGTATATTATATATTACATTTCCACTAATCAATATAGCATTGTGACTTCCTCTATACAGAATGATAAATTGCTTCAAAAAAAGCAGGGAAAAAAAGAAAACAGCATCATCATAATAATTACATGTAGAATTCTGTTCTTATGATCTTTTGATGATGTTATTTTCTTATTGTTCAAAGTATTTTGAAGGGAACACGTGTGTATTAACTTCAATGCTATCCGGAATTGGTTTTTTCTTAAATGTTCTGTTTGTATGTACCATAAATCCTACCTAGGCATGTATATTGGTATTTTGGGAGCATTCTGGGTTATAGACAACACAAATCCGGCGGGGTATTATAGGGTGAATGCTCTTTATCTATTGGTACCCTGGGGCTGTTACGGTACGATACATTTATAACCAGAAGGTCGACCGACTCCCCAGAGACAGAGGCGGTCAATAGTAACATGACTCATCTGATTGTGTCATGGAGCAATGTATAGGTAGACAAAGAGATATTTTATCACTGTGGCCGTGGACATGGTATAAGTTCGCTGCTGAAAATAAGGTTCATTGTCCTCATTTTCAACAAAATCCTTGCGTTATTCTGCAGCAACAACCTTGATAAACACAAAATGAATTTTTCATTTATGATATATATGTAATGCAACAAATTGTGTAGAATTTTCATTTCAGTCTTCTAAGTGGGATATTACGTTCTACACAAGATGTAATATTAGGTATTTTTGACTATTTGGGAGGCTGTTGTATATTCATGCTGTGCATCCTTGTGGAAGTGGAAACTCTTCCTCTTTTTATATTGCTATCTCATTGAAGCATGTCATTTGTTTGTTTGATTAATTAACGTCCTATGAACCGCCAGGATCATGTAAGGACGGCTTTCCATACATGCGGTATGTAGCGTGTATGTAGTACGAGTTGCGTGTTTGGGATACTGCGGTATATTCGTGTTGTGTCTACTTGTATAGTGAAACTGCTTCCCTTTTTATATTGCTATATCACTGAAGTATGTCGCCGGAGACACCAAGCAACACACACCATCCGGTCTCATTATACTGACAACGGGCGAACCAGTCGTCCCATTCGTTTTATGATAACCGCTAAGCAAGAGCAGGAACTATCACCTTTATAGACTTTGGTGTGTCTCGACCAGGGGACAGAACCCAGAGCCTTCTTCACATGGGCGAGTACTCACCTGAAGGCCAAAGATAAGGCGGTGTTAAAGGAGACGCAAGGAAGAAGAAAGCTAGTTAGGAAGAAGAGAAAAGATAAGATCCTAAATTTCGCCAGAGACGCCGAGCAACATATACCACCCAGTCACATCACATTATATTGAAAACAAGTAACACAATCGTCCAACTCATTTTATGATGAACGCTTAACAAGAGCAGAGACTACCACTTTTATAGACTATGTTGTGTCTCGTTCAGGGGACAGAAGGTCAAACCTAGCTGAACCCATATATCCAATATAGTTTGATTTTATTTGTTAGATTAACGTCCTACTAACAGTCAGGGTAACGAAGCTGCAATGTCTTATAGTACAGGTACGCGACACTTCGTTTTACCTAGCTGGATCCACACACCAAGTGTTAATTTCGATTGTTTTATAGTATGGGAAATAAAGTTAAGACGAGGTCAGTCCGACGGACGGTTGGACAGACACAACGCAGAACTGTAATCCCCTGCACCGATTCTCATTGGGGACTAATTAAGATTATTTTTAATATGTTTGAGCAAGTTAAAGATAATTGTTGGAACACTTCGGAGCACGTTATCAAATACTTGTCATATCTTTACTGGAGGATAAGAGAAATGAGATGGGAGATATATTTTCCGTCTAACTATCACCTGACGACTGAAGCATTTCAGTTAATATATTGCAATAACTCGATGTCTGTAGGGATTGAAGATTATCGTTGTTGATGAAACGCAAGTTAAATTTGATTATGGTGACGTCAGGCCATGCACAGTGATCATTTTTTTAGCCACTGACTGCCCAGACGGTTTTTAGTGTGTCACTTTATATCAAATGACATCCAATTTGGAGTCAAGTGCACTGTTCGTGGTCCTCAGGCTAATGTCAGCGGACAGACTTTGTCTGGCGTTCAGATAAGGGTCCCTACAATGGTTTGATTAGCTTCCTATAGTCACTAAAGTGCAGCACAGGGATATGCATCTCTGCAAGCCACCATAACATAATAACATAGCCATATGAAATTACTTTGAACTCCAAATAACACAAGACACCTACGGCAATGTATAATGTTTGGTTGTGAGCATAAAGAACTGGGTGTCTGGCTGTCAGTTACAGATGTATATTTTGTCCTAGCTGGACGGGTCATGGACAGATTTTTATGGATCCTGGTATATGTTTTAATGAATACCATTCATATTTGCACTAATACGTAAGCTAAACATCCGCAGTATTGCATCCCCACCAATCTAGCTACTCATAGACTAGTGTTATGAAATGAAAAAAACTTTGGTAACCACTTCCGATATTAGTTGGTCATTCAGATACTTTTTTCAAATGCCTCGCATTAGTGATGATTTAGTTTAATTATGCAAATCGTAATGTCATGTGTTGATTTATTGGAATATCTTGGTGAATAACATAACTAAACGTTGACGATTTCACGTTACTGAATTCATCTATGTAATTTGATGTATTATCAGAGGAGAATGTGTCTTTCCTTTTGAATACCGTTTCATATTATAAAATCGTTTGCTTTATTTCTACGTCTAATGATATACTGATTCTGCCGTATTGCTTTGAATTGGATAATAAACTTCAATACAATCGCATCAGTGCTAACTCAGTTGCATGCTGGCTTTCTCTGGTTGAAATAAATAGGCCTAACAATCCAACGATTGAAAATGTAAGTCAAAATTATTATAATATATATGATATTGCTTCGTTTCTTTGAGTGCCGTTGTATCCATTTAGACTGCATTTACATCGAGTTTTGCTAGTCAACTGACCACCCAGTTTTAAGTAATTCACGTTGGTTGTCAAAGACCTGTTCGGCAATGACCTGTTCGGCAAATGATGCATTTAGTGCTAAACTATATGTCATAGTCGCTTTCGCCAGTAGTATTTAGACTAACATCAAAGATTCTGTAGACATTATTAAAATCATTAATCTGCTGTTACAGAAAATATAGCTGGTAGTTACAGACTTCTAAAGCCAAAGGAACACAGACAATTCAGCATGGTAATCTGTACCTTTGTCAATTTACATAAATAATCAATAGATAGGAATTACATTGTAACCAAATATCTAAATTGCTCCTACAATTTCACATTTTGTACCATTCGAAGTGAGAAATCTAACCAAACTCGTGATTTTGTCAAATACTGGATATAACGAACTGTGTCATATACACAGCATGGTATCTTAAATGAGAGAAACCCGATGTTAACAGCTAATAAATGCAGAGTCATTAATTAGGCGTTTCTGTGAAGGCTACCATTTGTGGGATATGATAGAACAGCTTTAAATTGACATGAATAATTGACACATGGTCTGTGATATATGTTGATTGCGACCCTTTCAATTGAAGTTTATATCCTCGGAACGTCCATTCTGTTCACAACGAAATTGTCTCAAACATGATTTACCCTAAGTGGATAGTTGAATCGTGCCGGTGACACGGCTATTCTGCATGCTATACGTTTGCTTATCAGATTATAGAAGATGACATTTCTACTGAGACAGGAAATTTGTTTTCATTAGGACATTTCATTGCAACAAAATTCAGTTGCATTCTCAAAACTGTTTACAAATAGAGACTCAGTCTAGGGGATTCCCTTCGCCGGAAGTCCGTCAATGTCCGCCTGACGTTTGAATTACCATTGATTTCAGGAGAAATGACCGCTGCGATGCACTCCAATTTGCGTTTGAATTGATTGACGGTTCTTTTAGTTATGCTGGTGTACAAAAGGGCAGAAACATGGTCACTGCTTGATTTAACGCCACATTTACCGCCGAGTACACACGTTTTGTTGCCCGTCATTATTTACATATTTTTCCGATCACCAAGGCGTCGAGCCGTCACTTGCCCTCTAGCTGACATGGTCAGTTCAATAATTGGCTATTTAATTGCCGGATGAAAAATAGCTAGCTTGTAATCTTAGAACCCGTATCCCAATCAAACGAGTTTTGTTGATTATACAAATAGATTTTCAAATACAAAAAAAATAAAAGCACAATATCTTCAGCTGGTGTAAGTTGGACATCGTTTAGAGGAACAACTCGTCAAGTTTCCTCAAAATGAGAACAAAAATATCTAAATCGCCAAAATTGAGTTCCCTTTTACGCTCATGCAATGGACCTACAGTTATGGCAAGGTGTCAACGGCAGACGTTGGGAATATAAAGTCAAATAAGAACAGAAATGATACATTTAGTCACCTTTTACGATACAATGGGGCCAGTGGGTTTAATTATCACGTCCAACATTGAAAAAGAGTTTGTCGGGCACTGATATTTGAGGTTACTTTTAATGATAATAAAGACTTACAAAGTTGTAAAATTAGTGAAAAACAGATTCAATGGGGTTGTCTTTAATATTTGCAATTGGTATAATATGATTGACATATAAAGTATCCTATTCTTAAACTAACATAATCCATCACTTATCACCAAAACGTCCAATCGAGTTTTCTAAATTCATGTATTAATGTGTATAGTTAGCGGGATAACCAAACTTAAGGCATGATGACCCCACTGATTCGAGTAGCATTGTTGTTGATATTTTCATTCTTTATCATCGTTTGGGTATAGGATGAATTACTTATTTTACATCGATCTTCGTAGTAACAAATATGCTCAAAATATCCCCTTTATCACAATTAGGTCACTGTCCTCAACAAAATATCTCGATTTCTATTTCTGGAATTCAAACAGTACAGTTCGATCCCCGTGAGTAAGACCTTTTTATAATAAGCAGAATATGACAAGTACAAAAAAATGTATATTTCAATATATTTTAAGTTCCACACTTGAAGTAATAAAATGTCAATTCGCCTAATGTATTCAGGATGCAGTGTTATCAACCTCTCAAGAAAAGCACAAAAGACATTGGAGTACAGGGTGAATAAATAAAAACTTTTGTCAAGATTCCAGTAGAACGCTTTCCATCATGGATTCTCTGAATATATAATGAAGATGATATAATGACCGATGAGTGATAAGACTGACAATGTGATGTCTTCTTTAAAAGTGAAACTCTTGCCCTTTTTAAAGTGCTATACAATGTATCTCTGAAACATGCCACTTTGACACCAAGCAACACACTCCACCTGGTCACATTATACTGACAACGAACGAACCAGTTGTCTCACTCCCTTATTCAATGCGGAGCGCTAAGCAGGAGCAGAAACTTCCACTCTATAGACTTTGGTGTGCCTCGGCCAGGGGACAGAACCCAGAGCCTACCTCACAGAGAAGAGCGCTCAACAGAGGACAAAAAATGAGGCGATATCAGGCGTTAGGAAGAGGAAAGATAATATCCTAAATTTAGTCGCCTTTTACGATCATCTAACACCCTACCTACAGGGCCAAATGTGATTGAATTAAAAACTCTTCATTATCATCTTCATAAAAGATCAACTTGATTAAATTAATGACTGACTTCAAGAGCCTAATGGGTGCAACAGGGTATAATATAGTGTTTAAATGTTTTTTTGTTTATTTTGTATCAGAAATCAGGTGACCATGAAGGCACATGGGCCTCTTGTATTCTCATTGGTCTCTTTTTGTAAATATGTGACATCGCTCGGATGATTGTACCGCTATAGATGTGGCGTTGCTGACTGGGCAATATAAACAGTCTAGATAGCTGATTCAGCACGACTTTTACGTCAGTGCACGTCCGTCCTTGTATTATTATAGGCATTTCACAACAGCCTTCAGGACATCTTACAGTAGGAAAAAAACCGGAATCCCGCTCCTAACACGTAATCCTATTACCACACAGCAAACGCATCTCCAAATCTAATTAGATAAGCCGATCGTTTGATGATTAAGCTTTCAGACTGCAAATAAAATCGAACTTGAGTAATATGTAATGTTATCGATGGTATCGATGAGCTCGGCTAGTGTTTGCATATACACTATTTGGTGGAAAGTGGACATCTCCGCCGCTCGGAGCAAAATCAAGCTGCTATTTCCAGAGATACGTCAAACACGTGCAATCACATTAGTAGTCTATAAAAGTGGCAGTTTCTGCTCCTGCCTAGCGTTCAGCATACAGGGAGTGGGACGACTGGTTCGCCCGTTGTCAGTATAATGTGACCGGGTGGGGTGCGTCTTCGGCGGCATGCTTCAGTGATATAGCACTATAAAAAGGGCAACAGTTCCACTATATAAGAAGACACAACACGAACATACCGCAGTCTCCCAGTACACTCACCTCGCACAACATACACGCTTTTGTTTGTTTTTTTGTTTGATTAATTAACGTCCTATTAACAGCTATGGTCATGTAAGGACGGCCTCCCATGTATGCGGTGTGTTGCGTGTATGTTGTGTGTGAGGTGAGTGTACTGGGAGACTGCGGTATGTTCGTGTTGTGTCTTCTTGTATAGTGGAACGAACTGTTGCCCTTTTTATAGTGCTATATCACTGAAGCATGCCGCCGAAGACACCAAGCAACACACCCCACCCGGTCACATTATACTGACAACGGGCGAACCAGTCGTACCACTCCCTGTATGCTGAACGCTAAGCAGGAGCAGAAACTACCACTTTTATAGACTTTGGTGTGTCTCGGCCAGGGGACAGAACCCAGAGCCTTCCTCACAGGGGCGAACGCTCAAATCAAGGCCAAAAGTGAGGCGGTGCCAAGGGAGGCATTAGGAAAGATAAAGTCAGTTAGGAAGAAGAGAAAAGATAAGATCCTAAATTTAGTCGCCTTTTACGATCATGCAATAGGGGCAGCAGGTACAATTCTAACGCCCTACCTGCAGGGCCTACACGCATCACACCGCATACATGGGAGGCCGTCCTTACATGACCATAGCTGTTAATAGGACGTTAATAAATCAAACAAAGAAACAAACATTAGTAGCATGTAGCATTTGGAACGAAACGGATTTTAAAGATGTTTTGATTATGACACGAGTATGGTATTGGAATACCAATTTCGATATAATTTGACTATAATGAGAGAATTAAGTGTATGTTGAATGGGTATAAACGGCCGGCGACTGAGGCTGCGGACTGGTGGGGAAGTATGCAACGCTTTACTCAGTCTAACAGATACATCTTCTCGACTGATCTTTGTTTTATGAAATGGAAGTAACGGCTATTTAACGGTCTACATAACCCTATCTTTGTTCGACGTACTTTACTTATACAACACTTTTATTGCATAAATTAGTAGAATTTAAGCCCACAAAATACGAGTTTCAAAAGTAAAGAGGAAAGCCGTTGTTCGACTACACAATTAACCCAGTAGTAAATAGGAATTGGATTTGCTTTTATGTTAACCATGCTTGTATGGAACAATTCCTCCAAAAATAATATAGTCTATGTTAACGTCCCGTAAGGTAGATTTATTCTTCCGCGACGACAACAAAGTTCAATATTTAAGTGTAAAATAAACATAACAAACAAAGGAACTTTCAGAGATAATTTTATTTAATCAGATCAGATATTTAAATATCTATATTTAAATATAATATATTTAGTTAATATATAGCGTAATAACATAAAGTATTTGTACTAGGTAACATGTGTGAACTCGGTGACCGTTATTGTGCAGCGAGGCGAAGCTGACGCACGCTTACACACTGGAGTTTGACGAAGTTGTCAAAACACCAGTGTTCAAATAGCTCATTGTGTTTGAGATTTTCGTCTGACTTGACTATATTGCATCCTTGGAAGCTATGTGGTTAAATATTCTACGGTAGATTCATCGATAGATTGAACAACTTCATTTGTGTTCTATGGATACAATCTATTTGTGGTGACGCGTAACTGTCACCACGTGGATAACTATCGATGCAATGTAAACAAAGCTATGTGTTTCTTTAAAAAAAAGTAGCCCCTTTACGTTGCACAGAATATTTTCATACGCAAGTTCAAAGTTCAATGTTACCATGCAGTTATGGTACACAAACTCGGCTAGAATTTGCGTATAGTGAACAAGCCTAGCATTAAGTGTTGTAAGAACTGGTAACAGATACATAAGAGTTACATGTATTGTCGCTCGAGAATGGTCAAATTAGGTAAATTTTATTTTGCGACATAAAACCAGCCATTGCTCGACTTTCTAAATGTGTTTACTTTAGAAGTACATATAAATATCCTTAACCTAATTAATTTCCACCGTGACATGTATGAAATTACCCATCATCCATTAGGAAAAACGAGAGCGAGGGTGTATTAGAGTATAAACGATGCCATTGGACATAGACAGAAATTGTAAGTAGTTATGTGCCTGTATCCGCGATAGGTTGTATATCAATCACATATCCATTGAAATAAAAACAAAACTAAGGAGTGTTTTTACGATTGTCCAGGGATCTATAATGTTGTGTCTGACCCGCGGCCATGATTGTGTTGGCCGCTCTCCAGCTGTAACTTCCGCGGCTATTCAAGGCTACGTGGTCCATAGAGACTGAACGTTTTCCCAGTTTTACGGCCTCTGGTGTCTCCATTCATGGTGGAGTGTAATTTCACGGCGATGGCGAAACATAGCGATAAGAGTTATGATATCTAGGGGACTGTCCATCGCAATCTGACCCTATCTTACGTAATGACATGTAAATAGGCAGGGGTCAAATTTCATGCTGACCATTACACCATCTTAAAATAGCAATGCTCTCATGTCACAGACGTGCTACAACTAGACTAAAAAGTTGTCTAAACAACGCTATATGTCACATCTGAGATTATACTGGCAGTGCATGTTATTCTTAAATGTTAGATTTTCTTTTCATCTTACAAAATAACTAACTATACAAGATAAAATAAGAAAAAGCGCGAAGAAAATAGTTTATTCTGCAATTTTTTTTATTTCAACTTTCGTTACTAATGATGATATATATAAGATAGGTCACGTCTATTTACATACATTACACAAGGCAAGAGGCTCCGCCATTGGGCTGGCTACAGGCGCCAATTTCAAACGAACATTAACAACACTTACTTTTGATATTTCTTCGTCGAAACTGTTGCTATCGTTTCATTATTTTGCAATTTTGACGAGAGGTTACAAATATTTCGCCCTGTCCAGCTTCCATTGGACCGGAAGTTGCGCAATATCGTTCGAGAGTTTCTAGACTGTTCCATCCTGAAGTACGATGAATGCCGATGCACGAGGAAAGACCAGTTCCGCAGTGAATATATATTTGGCGCAATATTTTGAAAAGCAATGTATGATATTGTGTCTTCGTAAGTTTTCGGTGTTTTAAGCGTTGTATTAATCGATATATATTGTCAGAATTTTTTATGACATGAAAGGGACCTTATTGTCTCGTGTACGTTTAGTGTCAATTATTGACACATTTTAGAAACATTATTTTGTGTATTAATATCGGGTTCCCTCGCCTGTCTGCACAGTGCATTTGTGTTTTATAACTTTGTTTTAATATGAAACAAAACTTTTCATACATTCATAAAATGATATGGTTATAGAAGGGTTCCACCAAATGAGTAAATAAACTTAGAGGGACATGAACCTAAAGTAAGTTGTTCTGTATGCTTAGATATGGTTTTCAGATGTTTATTGAGTATCTTATTACAATGATTGGTTATCTAAAACGACAGAAAAACGTGGGGAATACCTAACCCAAAACTGATAAAAATAGACCGTCATATTCTATTTTTGGAACACAAAACGAAATTTAAAGCTGGTCGAAAGCGAGGTTATAATGAACAACAAACTTGCTGACACGACAAGGAATATTAGTTTTCCACATTTTAAGAAATTTCTAATTTACGATCGTTGACATTTGAAGTATAAGCCATATTTGTTAATATCCGTAATATAACAATTTGTATTTAGCGAATGATAAGTCAAAAGTCAAACGAGACTTTTCATTCAACAGGGCACCGCGAAGGGAAGTTCTTTATTTCTATTTCAAAATATTTTATTAACAAATTAATCCATAAGTTCTTGACTTAATTGCACATATGTACATCACGCAAGTATAAAGTGGGAAGTTGCCTCCGTCTCTTGCATTGCAGCGATCCATTTATATATTTACCTACTTTCCCAATCGCGCACGTTACTGACTCTTGTCGTAATCCGTTTTCTATCGGAATTTGTTTGCGTTCGCTTCATCCACGTTTTCGACACACCATGTTGTTTACGTTCATTTAAATTGTACAGTGCATTGTTGAAGGTCACTTAAGTTCAACACTACTATTTTTATCACACTGCACTCTGCAAAATTCGACCGGACCGGTACAAAATACAGAAAATGGAATTTCCATTATAATTATTTTATTTGACACATTTGCACAATAACTGATATATTTTACTTAGTAATCTATCTGACACGTCTTAAATATGTATTTTACGCATTTACATGTTTATCTGGGTTCATGTCCCTTTAAATAATAAATTAATCAATTAATTGATTGATTACTGATAGATCAATAAATGGACCAATAATTGATTTATTGATTAATTAATTGGTTGATTAATTAATTAATATACATAATAAATAAAGTAAGTAAATATGCCTAAATGAAAATTAATCAATTAAATGACTGATTAATTAATTGATCAATTAATGGACCGATATTAATTATTTGGCCAATTGATTAATTAATTGGACAATTGATTAATTTCTGGGTTGATCAATTAATCAATAAATATACAAAATAGAGTAAGTAAATGACCTAAAGGAAAATTAATCAATCAACTGATTGATAAATTGATTGATCAATTAATGGACCAACAATTGATTGATTGGTTAATTATTTAATTAATTGATTAATTAATTGGTTGGTTAATTGATTTGTTAATTGATCAATTAATTAATATACAAAATAAAGTTAGTAAATAACCTAAATGAAAACTAATTAACTGATTAATTGATTAGTCAATTAAAGGACCAATAATTATTTAATTAATATACATAATAATAAACTCAAGTAAGTAAGGTTTTTTTTCTAATTAATCAATATAAAGCTGAAGTAACAGATTAAGTAACTGATTTTGATAAATAATAATAATATAATTTTAACCCGTCCTGTCCTCGGGGGGTCACGAGATCAAAATTATACAAGTTCTGTTCGCCTTCCCTCCAAATAAGTAAATGTGGCCATTTTACACTGAATAAAGTAATAAATATATGCAGATATATATGACTAGTAGCAATTTAAAGGGAATTAAATCATTTCCCATATGGGCCCCATCCCTCCTGCCCCTCCGGTGGGTCAGAGGCAAGTATGCTAAAATACAAGTTCTTGTTCCCCGTATCCCACAACGGATTGCCTTTGTTGGCAAATATAAAGTGTTACATGCCCGTCATGAACTCAATGACATTGCGCAGCGTTAAAAGGATTTTACCGCTATCATTACCTACTTGGGCCCGCCCGGCTCCTGCGCCCGGGGGACTTAGACTCTTTGTCGTAAACCGTTTTCTATCAGGGAATTTGTTTTCGCCCTCGCTTCATCCAACGTTTTCGACAACACCATGTTGGTTACAATTCCAGAGTTCAGAACTACAGTGCATTGTAGAAGGTCACTTAAAGGATTTACACTACGATTGCCCCTATTGGGCCAGTGCCACTCTTCAATAATTCGACCGGACCGTATCAAATTACAGAAATTTATAACAAGGTACTGTTCCCCTTCCCCCAAGATATTTTTGTTGCCACATTTGGTTACAATACCAGATATTAGCTCTATGACTTAGTAAGAGATCTAAAGGAACACGTCTTAAAATCCCCTATTGGGCCCGCGCCTACATCCTTCCCCCGTCTGGGGCATGAGCCAAAATTAATAATAAGGTAAATTCCCCTTCCCCCAATTGATGTTTTGTAGGCTTCGGAAAATAGTGGTTAAATGGTCCATTCATTAACTCAATGACTAAGTAAGCGTTTTATTAGATTTACCTCTATATAAACATAATTGGCAAGTAATGTAAATATCCTTGGCCCCCGGTGGGACCAAAGTCCCAATGACTGAGTTAACACATAGTTCAGTGTTCCCCTTCCCCCAAGGATGTTATGTGGCCGAATTTGGTTACAATTCATGTAGAACTCTATTACCAAGTAGCGATATAAAGGATTTACCTCTAGTTTCCCCTATTGGGCCCCGCCCCTCCTGCCCCTGGGGGACCAGAGACAAAATTTATACAAGTTCTGTTCCCCCTCCCCCAAAGGATGTTTGTGGTCAAATTTGATTTACAATCCATGCAGAACTCTAGGACTAGTAAGTAGCGAGTTAGCAGGATTTATCCCTCTATTTCCCCTATTGGGCCCCGCCCCCTCCTGCCCGGGGGGGACAGAGCCAAAATTTATACAAGTTCTGTTACCCCCCTCCCCCAAGGATGTTTGTGAGCAAATTTGGTTACAATCCCATGGACAGAAATCTATGTACAGTTAGCATTTATAGAAAATATTATAAACTTCAATTAAAGTATATTTTTCTAATTATTTCAAATAGTAAAGCTGAAGATAACAGATTAAGTACACTGATTGTTGATAATAATTATATAATGTTACAAAAAATATGATTTAAAAGCACTTATTCATTTACACAGAAAAGTGATATGGACATTTTGTTTTATCACTGATTTTAAAATTCTATTGTATATTATGTACTGTAGTACATACTTATACACATGGCATCAAATGCATTTAGCACTGTAAATTAAGAAGATTTATGGATGAATAATTTATCATAGATTAAGCATTATTTGACTGTGTCTTATGATAATTTTATAAATACAACTAAAGGTTTACTTACATTTACATTATTTGAATAAGAAACAAAAGTTCTACCATTGCTTGAATCCTTGGATTTCGAAAGTGGTAAATGTTACATCAAAATAAAAATGTAAATTAAAAATCTGTTACAAGATTGGTTAATTGAAACTTACACATTTAATTTGAGTTTAATTGTTTACACATTCCTGACAGTACCATTATTATGGTAGTATACCATATATCACATCCGTCACATCCAACCGAGTCATCACGCCCGCATATTCCACACGTCCACATGGTTTTTTTCGTTTTCCCTGTTGCCAACAACACAACTCTTTCTCTTTTTCTTGGGATCTAAGTTTGATGGACTGGGTACATCTGAAAAGAACACAATCCGGTCCTCAACAGGCGGATCAATGGAGGGACCAGGACCATATTCGGTATCAGGAGTGTCATCAAAAACAGAGGTGCTTGAAAATCCTGGAGCATCTTCAATAACCACATTTAAGCGTTCCTGAACACTTTTTTTGTTTTAATGCTGTGTTATATTTGGATGTTGTACGCACGACACAAAATCAATAATTCCTTTTTTGAAAAAACTTGATTTGCAAAAAATTGTTATCAGCTATTACTTCTGACTGAATTTCTTTTATGTGAAGCTTCCTTGTCTTTATTTGTCTTATATAATTGCAAAAAGTGAATTTTGTTTGGGTTTTTGTTTTATTTCGCATTTTGATTTGTTTTTCTTGTTGCTTTTTTTGTTGTTGTTGATGTTTTTTCTCAATTAGAGTACTCCTTTGCAGAATTGAGACAG
This sequence comes from Argopecten irradians, assembly GCF_041381155.1. Taxonomy (NCBI): domain Eukaryota; kingdom Metazoa; phylum Mollusca; class Bivalvia; order Pectinida; family Pectinidae; genus Argopecten; species Argopecten irradians. The sequence continues at coordinate 55,148,512 of NC_091136.1, forward strand.
AGACATCAGTACATTATTTGATATGACCTGGTGTAGTTACATGTTTATATCTGATGTAGCAGCTTCCACCACACTGACTAAAGCACTCCATTTCGTTTCTAGGGCTGAATCATTTTCCAGTGAAGATTTTAAAAAAAATTCCAAAATTTATGCTGTGTATAATCTGAAATTTGCGAGCAGTACTTTGAAGGCTTCGAATTTTCTTGTCGAGTAATTGAAAAAAAAAGAAAAACTATTTGTCCCCAACCACAAAGAGGCCTTTTCTTATATTCTGTTTCCTTGTTGTTTGTTTTGTTTGTTTGATTTTATTTAACGTCCTAGTCTAACAGCTATGGTCATGTAAGGGACGCCCTCCCATGTATGACGGGTGTGTTGCGTGTATGTTTGTGCGAGGTGTTTGTACTGGGAGTACAGCGGTATGTTCGTGTTTGTGATTTTCTTGTATATTGGAACTGGTTGCCCTTTTTATAGTGCTTATATCACTGAAGCATGCCGCCGAAGACACCAAGCAACACAACCCCACCCGGTCACATTATACTGACACCGGGCAAACCCGTCGTTCTCCCACTCCCTGTTCCTAAGCAGGAGCAGAAACTACCGCATTGATTGCAAGATCAATCAAGGCCATTCATTTCATCTAAATTTAAGTCGACACCATGAAGTTCAGATTTCAACGAAGCCAACTGGAAATTTCCTGCATTGAGGTTTGAAGTTCTTCCTTGAGGGTTTATATTCCATTCAGTTTCTTTAATCGTTTTCTTGTTGTATAAAGACATGGAAAAACTTCTTCCGTACTTCTTGATTAAAGTAGAAATACACCATCCTGCAATATATCTAATCTTTGCTCTTCCCTCTCCAGACTCTTCAAAAATTTTCCCATGTTGTTGTTTGCTTCTTTTTTGCTTATAGTAGTGGTTTCTTTTTTTCATGATTTCTTAGCTTGGTGGTTATTTGTAAATGAAACATTATATGTGGCTGAAGTGTAAGGTTTTATTTGTCCTAGCATGCCATCTTAAATTTAATGCAGGTTCATACTGTTCAATCTATATGCATTATATCCACTCTAGTCTAAAATTGATAAATGTCATAGGGATGGTGAATTTCATATGTGTATTTGCATAACTGGTTTCCTATTGATAAATAACAAATTTTTTGGTCTGAGAAAGGTTATGTGCTCAGCAATTCCACTGCTTGCAGTACATCTTGCTTTCTGCCGACTCAGTTTTGGGGATGGCAAATGTCTGATAGCTGATCCAAGAAAAGCCTTTGGGACATCAATAACAAATTGGTGGTTGCTCATGATCCTGTATCTGTAAGCATTTGAATCAATGTCAAGCCAAAGCACTTCAGGGCAATTCATCGATCATCTCAACATCATCCAATCATCAAATCTTTGATCAGAATCACTTACGTGTACCAGGTTTCACGATGTAATTGGAGAAATAAATTCCTTTATTTAATTGGTTGGACGTTTGAATCGGCTGTTTACACGTCAGATGGATGCCTGCTGTAGAATTTCACTAATACATTTGTGTGTGGTTTTTGGAGGAGGACTTGCACTAAAGTTTTTAAACTTGAAAGTTTATCTTATCCCTTTGCTCGGCTAAAGTGCTACAGTAAAGCAGACCATATCTGTCGCAAGTATCTGCAATCTAACATATGACGCTTTATAGTGACAATACCCTGTGACTTGTGGACGGGTCATTGCAAAAGGCAAGCAGGAGTGGGATTTGGCTCCTGCAACCTATAAACCATTTATCGCAGTGTGGTACAGTATTTAGAAAAAAGGAACCTGGCGATAAACCTAGAGTCCTCGTTGAAGGACTAAAGTGGAAATAGATATTTACCACCTAATCTGGTTCCAGCTTGGCAAACGTAGTCCCTGTTTCAACGTTACAACAACGCACATAGTCAATCAAATCCACCTGCCAAAGGAGAAATCAAGGCTGAAGAAAGTTAGATTGTGGAGACTTATGGTGTATTGGATAAAAACACATGGGAAAGAAGGAAGTTAAGCTAAAAGAAATAATGGAGTTATAATTGCAAGTAGAGCGGGGCCTGCCAAGTTTGTTCGAATCGAGGTATTACAGCCTGTGGATTTAATATTAGCCTATATACAGAAAGATGGGTGTGGAGTGGTTTGCTAAAAAAACATTTACCATGGAGACATATATTAGAAAATTTATTCATGGGGTAGACGGGGGAAAGAGTGCAAAAAAAGATGAAATCCTAAAAATAGCAAAAGGTACTGACTAGGCGGACCAAAAAGGATGATGGTGAGATGAAGTTTCGTGGAAAATATCTTATGCTGGTTTTAGAGTTATTGCTCCAGAAATGTAACGCTGACTAGCAAAAGATGATATTCTTTGCAGGCAATGTTTCTTCCTATGGGTTACAGGAAAAAAAACGAGAAGTAGTGAAGTAACTCTAAGAATAGCAAGAGTCACTGAACTAGTACCGAAAAGAACAATGTGTATGCAGTGAATTCATGGAAAATAGCTCTGCTGGTTTTAGAGAGTAGAGCTCCGGGAACTCGATTCTTACAGCACAGTATTCTGCCATATTCAGCAATGTTGCCATGGTTACGCAGTAAAAAGTTACAAGAAGTGAAAACCTTAAAATAGCAAAAGGCACTTCTAGACCCATAAGACCAATGTGCATAGTAAGTTTCAATGGAATATATCTCTTCTGGTTTTAGGGTGTATAATGCTCCGGGACAACGGAACCTATGGGGATACAAAAGAATATATAATTTTCAGCAATGCTTTCACGATGGTTACCGGAAAAAATGCAAAGAAATGAAAACCTACAAATAAAACCTTAAACAATAGCAAAAGGGTGGAACTTACTAGATCTTAAGGACCAATGTGATGTATGAAGTTTTCGTGGAAATATCTCAAGGTGGTATTAAATGTATACTAAAGCCTCCGGAAAATTCTTTAGTACGGACGGGAGCGGACGAAAAGACGGACCGAAAACCATTTGTAAACTCCCCCGCCAACTTCGTTGGGAGGGGGGAATATGATGACTCTTTCTTAAGTTAGCGAGCAACATGTAGGAAATAACTAATCCCCCCGGAGGGTAATAAATAAACAAAGAATTTAGGTCAGAAACCGAGGCTTTGCCGAGGTTTTGCTGACATAAATTACTCGAAACCGAGGATCGGAATCAGTTCTTATACTACATAGAATTACTATATGAAAGAAGTTATTTTCTCCTACATTATGCTTGTCGAAGTTTACTTGCACGAAAAGGTGAGGCCAGACATTTGTGTGACAAAATCTTAAAAATAATTGCTACCGATTTAAAAGATAATAAGCCCGATTCGAAAATAGCTCATCAAAGTTTGGTGTTATATTGGTTAACATATAAAAACAATAAATCTTAGGTAACACGGATTGAAAATGGCAGATTAAACAAATGAAATGGTAAATTAATCCGCAAACTCAATCGAAATAGAAAGTAAAAATGACGTCAACTTTGGCTGATATGGACGTATATCGTGATTAGTTCTATCGGCAATGGTGACGTCACAAGCTATGTAAGATTTACATGTAGTCTTGGCTTTGCTGACTTTTCATGGAAGGACAGTACTCTAATCTTACATAGGGCTAGCGTCGTGAGAGGGAAAACAAGTTTTATCAGATAAGTTGACAAGCAATACCACAGGACAACCTTGCTCTCGTATGGAGTTCTTTCCTTGCTTTCAGTCCATTTATGTGTCCCCCTTAGTCCACACTACCCTTGTAAACCAGAGTCACTTATCCAGCAGGTATCAGTAACACAAGGTTGTATTCAATTGTACTCTATTGCTTTTACGATACAATAACACCATGAACTTTAAAACAATACTGTAAATACAGATATACAAATATCAAAGATTTTGAAACAATACTGAATAAACAGCGCTACAAATAACACCACGACCAAGCAAAACCATAACTGGGTATAACAAGCACTACAATAAGAAACTGCATTACCCTTGAAAACATTACTGTAAATTTAAGCTATACAATAATATCATGCCATTGGTAAGCATACTGTTATTTACAGCTCTACATAGACATGATACAGGAAACTTGGAACATACTGTATAAACAGCTCTTATCGATATAAACACAATGACATTGAAATGCATACAGTCATAAAAGCTCTAGCATAAAAGTCGATGACCTTGAAGCATACGTGTCATTACCAAGCTCTAGCAAAGAAATTATCATGACCATCGGGAACATACTGTATTGACCGCTCTACAATAACACCATGACCATGAATCATACTGTATTGACTAGCACAACAAATAAAACCATAAGACCTTGTAACAATACAGTATTACAGCTCTACAAAATTAAAGCCACCAAATGGCTTGCCAATGCATCTCACTATGTCTCAGTACACAGTCAATTTGCTCAAAAATTGTCCTACTAATTAGCGAAATTTCATCAATAACTAGTATATCTGCATTCAAAATGCCTGTTCTTTTACACCCATAACGCTCATCGTGAGTCATAAGATTGCAAATTTCCTTAAACCTTACGACTAAATTTAGGATCTTATCTTTTCTCTTCTTCCTAACTGACTTTATCTTTCCTAATGCCTCCCTTGGCACCGCCTCACTTTTGGCCTTGAGTTGAGCGTTCGCCCCTATGAGGAAGGCTCTGGGTTCTGTCCCCTAGCCGAGACACACCAAAGTCTTTAAAAGTGGTGGCTTCTACTCCTGCTTAGCGCTCAGCATACAGGGAGTGGGACGACTGGTTGGCTCGTTGTCAGTATAATGTGACCGGGTGGGGTGTGTTGCTTGGTGTCTTCGGCGGCATGCTTCAGTGATATAGCACTATAAAAAGGGCAACAGTTCCACTATACAAGAAGACACAACATGAATATACCGCAGTCTCCCAAAACACACACCTCGCACAACATACACGCAACACACCGCATACATGGGAGGCCGTCCTTACATGACCATATCTGTTAATAGGACGTTAATTAATCAAACAAACAAGTTTAACCCGTCTTTAAGCAATATTCATAATACTTAGATTTCTGTTATTTTGTGTCTTTGGCAGCATGTTTCAGTGATAAAGCACTATGAAAAGGGAAAAAGTTCCACTATACAAGAGACACAAAATGAATAAGCCACAGTCTCCCAAACCACACATCTCGCATTTCACATTCAACCAACCACATACACGAGAAGCCGTCTTTAAATGACCCTGGCTGTTATAGGACGTAAAGATAATAAACTAAACTAAACCAAACATGTATTCTTATATTTATCAGAGTAGAGTTTGTATTTGCAAATCTATAATTATATTTTCTGTGGATGTAACAAACGAATCAAACTTAATCCTTCGGCAATTTCATGTCAATAGTTGCATGTGGATGCATGTTAAGCTTATGAGGAAAACAACATCTAAAGTAAACTAGCTTACAGAAAGTGTTGCAAACAACACACGTCCCCTGCCGTCAATTATAGTTTCTAATAAATGACAAGTTATTATCGCTTAGTAATGCTATCAATTCTGTTGATGTTTTCACAAGTTATCGTCTGGAAGCGAATTTTTTAAACAAACTTTTTAGGTCACCTGAGACGACGTCTCAAGTGACATATTCTAATCGTCTTTTGTCCGTCGTCGTCCGTCGTATGTCCGGAAACAATTTGCATTTTCGACTTCTTCTCAAAAACTGCTGAAGCAATTATAATGAAATTTTGCACAAACCTTCTAAGGCATAAGGCCAATCAAAATTGTGAATTATATGACCCCCGTCCCCCCGGGGGGTTGTGGAAGGGGCAAAAAGGGTAAAATTGACTTAAATTTCAAAAATCTTCTTCTCCACTCACAGATGTGGTAGAATAAAATACTCTTCATAGATAGAAAGGTCTCAAGGCCCTCTACAAAAATTGTGAATTATATGACCCTAGGGTCTCCGGTTTCCCCTGGGGAGGGGATTAAGTTTACTATAGTTTATACAGTGAAAACACATTTTGGAGCATTATTTGGTCATTTGTAATAGGAAATTAGTCAAATGTTGTCAGAAATATCCCTATGCGATGGCCATTGAACCTATTAACAAATTTTCCATGACTGACCCCAGGAGCCTTAGTGGCGGGGCCAAAAGGGGTCAAATAGGCTAAAACTTCAAAAATCTTTTTCTGAAATCCTGGAACTGGTAGAATTAAATTGTGAATTTTATTACCCTGGGGTCTCATGTTTTCCCTTGAGAGGGGGTCAAGTTTACTATAGTTTATATAGGAAAAACACATTTATGAACGTTATTTGCTTACTTTTCATAGGAAATTAATCAAACTGGGTTAGAATTGTTAGCCTGAGATGGCATTTTATCGTCATATCTATATTGGTTTTGGTCGACCCCCAGGGGCCAGAGGGGCGGGGCCAAAAGGGGTCAAATAGGCTTAAGCTTCAAAAATCTTCTTCTGAATTCACAGATTTGATGGAACCAGATACTCTTCATAGATTGGAAGATCTTAAGATCCTTTACAAAAATTGTGAATTTAATGGCCCTTGGATCTCAGATTTTCCCCTGGGGAGGGGGTTAAATTTACTATAGTTTATATAACAAATACGCATTTCTGAACATTATTTGCTTTGTTTTCATAGGAAATTAGTAAAACTGGATTATAATGATTAGCCTGGGATAGCATTTTAACATCATATCTATATTGGTCCTAGCTGACCCCAGGGACCAGAGGGGCGGGGCCAAAAGGGGTCAAATTGGCTAACTTTTCAAAAAATCTTTCTTCTGCATTCACATATTCAATGGAACTGAATACACTTCATAGCTTCAAATGGCTTAAGGCCCTTTGCAAAAACGTGTGAATTTCATGGCCCTGGGATATCAGATTTTCCCTTGGGGAGGGAGTCAAATTTACAAAAGTTTATATAACAAAAACACATTTATGAACATTATTTGCTTAGTTTTGATAGGTAATGAGTCAAACTGGGTGAGAATTATAAGCCTGATATAGCATTTTAACACCATATCCATATTGGTCCTGGCTGACCCCCAGGGACCAGAGGGGCGGGACCAAACTAACTTAAATTTCAAAAATCTTCTTCTGAATTCACAGGTTTGGTGGAACAAATAATCTTCATATATTAAAAAGTAAAATTTATAAAATCACTGACACTGACTGACTTCTAGTTTGGTTTTGTTGTTTAACGTTGGCAAAGCAAATTGGAATTTTAAGCATAAGGTTCGGTAACATAATACACTAACTATCAAAATTTAGAACAAAAAATGAAAATTCTAATACGAAGGCTCAACTTTAAAGTATATTTTAATTCGTAAATATTTTTTATAGATTTGAACCACTTTTGCAATGCTCTTTCTGTATCATCACTCAGGTGACCGTCAAGGCCTCTTGGTACTCTTGTTTTAGTAACAATGACCTTTGAAGCTGACCTTTTGATACTTTTGATACACAGATTCGTTCTCAAGTTATCTGGAAACCAATTCTAGACAGTCATGTTTTCATGAAAAATTAATATCAAATACCAGATTAAGCTAATAAACGGATTGAGTTCTGACACCTATGAACGTCTTAAAGGAACTGATGTTTTCAATCTGTTATTATTAGTTTCAATTTTGTATGGACCTTGTCCTCTAAACTGCTGTACTTTGAGCATGACCCTGGGCAATCAGCTTGATTGTGGAGAGAACGGAGACATTGTCGTTGAAGACTTCAAATGACACGATTCAGAACGTACATGTACAATTGTAGTATTTAATACTAATCACTGCGGATTCCTATTACTAAGCATGGTCTGAATCGGTAAGAACTTCAATCCAGCTTGAATAAGATTTCCATCTCAGAACACTATTTGGAGATAGCAAATGGTGTCTAACGTACTTTTTTATGACTATTCTCGCTTTACATGCAATTTTCAGTCTTTGAGGTTAATTAAATTCTTGGACATATTTACACAGATTTCCCTTCACTAGGGCATGTACACTTTAAAGAGAGTTCGAATTGACAAATAAAATAGATAAATTCTTCATATTCAATAAAAAGCATTTTCAATGTTTTGATATAACGAATAGTACACATTACAAAACTATTATTAAACAAATGTCTATTCTTTGGCAACATTTGTCGTAAAGATACTAGGTCATATCATAAATCAGAATCACAAGGTCTTAACTGATCGTATATTGCAAAGAAATACCAGAATTATAATTCATTTAAAATATTCCTTTTATGTGTAAAAAATGAAGGACTTGATAAAGCGTCATTAATTAGATCTTCTATAATTAAATAACTTGAACCAAGTACTCAGGCTCATGGTAATAATATTGAACACTGCTTGCATCATTTACCATCGACACATACCCTTTTGTTGGAGGATTCACAAATATGTCATCGTTTTGACATGCTTCCTTGAGTGTAGATTTGAGACCACCAGATGCGAGTTCGTGCCAAACTGGTGTAGATTGTCGACGTCTTATTAACCTCGGAGTATAACGACCGCGTCAGACTGATTATTGACCGCTGTAACACCGTTACCTCATCTTTATAAGTTAATCACATTCCTCTATATGAAACGTCTTTTAATAGGGAGAATACCGAAATAGTATGAATCTGAAATGGAATTCTTATGTCTTATGGAGATGATACAACAGTTCATCCATGGGTAGTAGCACGTACATATATGTGTGCTCTGGTACCTATCGACCCTGTCTATAGTAACATAGACCGAATCACCTGTTTCTTTAAATAAGCTTCTTTACTTTTTGTTGTAGTTTATCGATACACTTATTTTAGAGACAGAACCGACTTCATAAATGCGGTAGAAATGCAGCCATCCTGGTCCTGCTGCCCCTATTGCATGATCGTAAAAGGCGACTAAATTTAGGATCTTATCTTTTCTCTTCTTCCTAACTGACTTTATCTTTCCTAATGCATCCCTTGGCATCGCCTCACTTTTGGCCTTGAGTTGAGCGTTCGCCCCTGTGAGGAAGGCTCTGGGTTCTGTCCCCTGGCCGAGACACACCAAAGTCTATAAAAGTGGTAGTTTCTGCTCCTGCTTAGCGCTCAGCATACATGGAGTGGGACGACTGGTTCGCCCGTTGTCAGTATAATGTGACCGGGTGGGGTGTGTTGCTTGGTGTCTTCGGCGGCATGCTTCAGTGATATAGCACTATAAAAAGGGCAATAGTTCCACTATACAAGAAGACACAACACGAATATACCGCAGTCTCCCAAAACACGCACCTTGCACAACATACACGCAACACTACGCATACATGGGAGGCCGTCCTTACATGACCATAGCTGTTAATAGGACGTTAATAAATCAAACAAAACCGACTTCATAAATGCGGTAGAAATGCAGCCATCCTGGTCGCGGTGGGTTTTCACGTTTGTTTTGCATGTATCGCCAACATTTTGGATTTATTTCATTATTAAATTAAAAAATACACTCAACTAACCTTGTCTCATGTTGTAATTAGCTATATTTTAGCTATTCCAGTCATCTTATCACTCTCTTCGCTTCTATTCGATTCAATTCGACCGCCATTTCTACTTAACTATCGACCAATCAAAACATACTTCCGTTTTCTCGCAACTTCTCTGTTTAGATGAGTACATGCTCGATCTGTGACAACTCTTTCACCTTTCAAGTGAAACGCAATCGTTTCGATAGTTTCACTTGAAACACGATTGCGAAGACAGGAAGCGAAAGGTACATGTAGAGGTGCTCTTCGCGAATTAGGTGTTAATGTCACGCCTGACAGACTCACGAAGAGGTATGTTTGCACGCCATGTCACAGTCTGCTGGAAACACACCACCGCCTGTCGACACAGCGGAATGAGACCAAATGCAAATTACGGACTGCAGCTAAGGCAATTAACTTCGAGCGCAAAATTCTACATACTCCAAAAACACCTAACACTCCATGTTCAAACTGAAGAAAATGCCTTTTTCCTGCAGGTAGGGCGTTAGAATTGTATCTGCTGCCCCTATTGCATATTCGTAAAAGGCGACTAAATTTCGGATCTTATCTTTTCTCTTCTTTCTAACATCTCCCTCGACTCCGCCTCACTTTTGGACTTTTGTTGAGTGCTCACCCCTGTGAGGTAGGCTTTGGGTTCTGTGCCCTGGTCGAGGCACACCAAAGTCTATAATAGTGGTAGTTTCTGCTCCTGCTTAGCGCTCAGCATACCGGGAGTGGGACAACTGATGTTTCACTATACAAGACGACATACCTTGAATATACCAGTGTCCCAGAAAACGCATCACCACTTCCTACACACTACACACCGCATACATGGGTGGCCGTCCTTACATGACCCTCGCTGTTAATAGAACGTTAATTAATCAAACAAGGTATTTTGGCAGCTTTCAATACATTATTTTTGAATTGCATTTACATTATTTAGTAATAATAATTTAGGTTGTAATTTTCCTCACTAATAAGTAACCTATTTTTTATTATAATTATTATTAAGTTCTAATCGAAATGTTATCCATAACAAACAAGTTTGTTACAAATTAGGCAGCACTTCGTTTGATTGATTAATAAACATCCTATTAACAGTGAGGTCCATGCAAGGACGTCCTCCATTGTATGCGGTGTGCAGCGGGTAAGAAGTGCGTGGTGCGTGTTTTGGGAGATTACCTATTGAAAACCTCCTCACCTTTCTGGATATCTACTTTATGTTTCTGTAGCCTCTGGTGTACATCTTTTTACACCTCTGATGAACCTATCACCACATAAAGGTGGTATACATGTATTTTATCTGCTCCTAATTACTTCAGAATTTGTTCCTTTGTACTTGTAAGGACAAGCGTTTGTTTTTCTTTGGCGTGATCCTTTTGTTTGCTTGTTTGTTTGCTTAATTAACGTCCTTTTAACAGCTATGGTCCTGGAAGGACGGCTTCCCACGTATGTAGTGTGTGGTGTCTGTTTTGGGAGGTGCGTACTTTGGGAGACTGCGGTATATTCATGTTGTGTCTTCATGTGTAGTGGAACTGTTGCCCTTTTTGTAGTGAAGCATGCCGCAAAAGACACTCAGCAACATACTCTGTCCGTTCACATTATACTGACAACGGGCGAACCAGTCGTCCCACTCCCGTTATGCTGATCAATAAGCTTTACCTAAGCTTAATCAATTAAAATCTGACATCATGGTGGTCTTTTAATGGGGATGTAGTATGTGTAACGTAATGTAACATAAACAATAATTGCGAGATATCATTGAATCCATATGAAGATTGAAAATGCAAAATCTCAAGAGTTCAAATCTAAATTAAAAAAGCATTTTAAGCATATTTTTACATTTCATTCGGAGTTTACTAGTGGGCTTCCGTATGTTTCTAATCAATAAAATTACAAAATTATCTAAAAAAGAAATCATATTAAACCGACCCGAGATAATTGATTTACTTCCTGAAATATAAATGGGCTGACAGCTTCCAGGGTAGGACATCTCCTAGCTGTCTGGGTCTGTGTACAGGTCAGTCCTCGCTGTGATCGCGTGTCAGACAGTAATTCCCTCCATCCGCTAGTATACCGATAGTTGACAGACTAAAGTAACCGTCATAATATCACCCATGTATTGAGTCCCAATTGACCTTGGACATAGAGAGTGGCTACCCGCCATTCCTAATGAGAGCCATTTCCGAATGGCGATGTCGAGGCAAGCATTTACACAGAGCATTATGAAAATCTACTAATTTCCGATACGTCCCAGAGAGAAGTATTCCGAATAATCCACTTATTATCAAACCAAATCATGGACTTGCGTGCGAGATTGACAGGAGTTATCGACCATTGTTTATTCAGGATTGGCAACCAAGTCCTGGTGGCGTTATATAAATATCTTATCTTCATTATGCTATTACAGAGAAACAAGCTGCTGGTTTTTTTTCTGAGACAATTATGATGGATGGAATTAAAGTGGCCTGTTAACGTCATTCTACTTACATTAAGATGGGTTAACACCCACATTATATATCAAATACTCATGGCTACCAAATAGTATGGCATGCACAGAAAACCTAGGATTGTGTAAGGTCACCATTGTGGAGCACGTTAGGTTTGTAATTCATTTTTAAAACATAAGATATATCTATATTTCAAATAGGTGCCGGAAAATGTTGAATATTATATAAATAATAATAAACGAACAATTATTCCCTCACGTTCAAAAAATATCGCCTAATGGTTGTTCAAAAATATTCAACTGGCTGGGAAATAACATTAATGTTCACATTAAAAACAGGGCAGGTTATTGTTTCAAGATATATGTTATTACCTTAATATACATGTTGGAGCCAATATCACAAAATTTGAGTCAAATTTGTGTCAAGAATGGTGTCATATTATGTAGCTCACATACAACACTGACTTTGATAATATGTTATGGATTCTATATTGTTAATTTAAAGTGACATGAACCTAAATAAAACATGTAAATTTGAGCAAAATACATATTTATGACGCGTAAGATACCTTACTAAATAAAAATAAAATATATCAGTTATTGTGCAAATATGTCAAATAAAATAATAATAATGGAAATTCCATCTCTCTTTATTTTGAACCGGCCGGTCGAGATTTGTTGACTGAGTGCGATAAAGATAGTAGCATTGAACTTTAGTGACCTCCCACAATGCACTGCACAAATTAAATGAATGGCAACAAAATGATTTACACGAACATACCGCAGTCTCCAAAACCACACACTTCACACATGCTATACACCGGATACACGAGAGACCGTCCTTATTTGACCATGGCTGTTGATAGGACGTTAATTAATCAAACAAACACACCAAAGTCTATAAAAGTGCGTTCAGCATTATGGGAATGGGACGACTGGTTCGCCTATTGTCAGTAAATTGTGTCTGGGTGGGGTGTGTTGCTTGGTGTCTTCAGCAGCGTGCTTCAGTGATATAGCACTATAAAAAGGACAACAGTTCCACTACACGAGAAGAAACAACATGAATATACCGCAGTCTCCTAAAACAGACACAACACACTACATACAGACTGCACACTACATACGTGGGAATCCGTCCTTACATGACCCTGGCTGTTAATAGGACGTTAATTAAACAAACAAACAAAGTAATAAAACTGTATATACCAATAACAAATATCTGCATGTATAAGACATACATAGTTTGCGGAACTCTGTGTACAGAACATTTGGAATTTGCATCATGCTCTTCTGATCAGCGTTCAAACCATTTCAAGGTGGTATAACTGTCATCGCGAGGTTGGCAGGTTAACATAGATATGTATTCTATTATTATGATAACTTCCTCGAGTATTGTATTTGGCTTCTATGGTATTTTACTGAATATCTACAGACAAAACAGGTCCCCGTAAATCATGTGTTTTTGTCATACCTATTAACATGCTTAAACTGACATAGACCAATTTCATGGTATTTTGAAGCATGAAATAACATCTTTATGTAAACATATCTCGGTGCTCGTAAGGTCACATTCAGAAACGGATACCTGACTGACTGGAAACCGTGAATGTTGAGGAAGACATCCCAGCCCAGTGGTGGCAGGTAGGAATCAATATGTAAAGAAAGGCGTTGTTTACACAAAACATATGTTATATAGCTTTTACAAGTGAGGATCGTGGGAACCACCACATTCTGTATATGTCGTGATTCATGGCTCTATACTCGGGTTTTAATGATAGTCTGATTTATACTTATATCAATGTTTTAAAAGAGTTAAAACAATAAAGAAATGATAATGAGAACGCCGCTTCATTCGTACTTGTACCTAGCAAAAGTTAGTTAAAAGTAAGATTATTTTTAAACAATTAAGATTTACATAAGGAAGCTGTTTTAGAGGTGTAATTTATTTCCAATTATTTTTTTTAAATCGAAAATTACATTGCCAACAGAATACATATTTTACATTCAATAAATGCATTTAATACTGCCATTATTAAATTTATTCTTAATTTAGAAGCGAGAATCTCCCACCTTAAACCGGAAGTTGATTTAACCGACGCATAGTTCATTTGACTAATGTAATTAAATTGAATGGGGTCGTCAAGAGGGCGATAGGATTGGCAAAGGGTCACGTTGGTTCAATGATGGGATGAAGCACTTTGTTGTAAATAATGTATTTATGGAATGTTTTGGAATGACCAAACGCCTGGAGTTTGTTGTGGAAAAAAATCAAGATTTAATATAAATTATCACTCATTTTTTCATAAAGAAATGATTCTACTAGTTCGATATTAATGATGGTTTTACTTTGGATTCTGTTTCTAAAATGATCATGAGTGTTTATTTTTTATCTATAAGGCATCACTAAGGCCAAACTTGAGACGGTCTAAAGAGACATTAGAAAAAGGAAACCCATTCAGAAAGAATAAAATATGATAAAATCCTAATAAATCCGCCTTTTACCGTCATGCATTGAATGAAGCAACTACTTTTCTAAAGCATGTTTACGAGATACCGTCTTATTGGAAATTTTATTTCTTGTCAAGATATTTTCGACATCAACTTTTCACAATGTCATGTATATGAATTATCCATAAATGTAACATTGCTATAGATGGCCTTTAAGATAGATGTACTTCTTCTATTGCGCATTACTATCTACTTAGTGCTTGTCAATCAGTATATCGAACATGTAAATGATTTATGCCATTTGGATATGGGTAATGCCAGATACATTGCCGTCTCAAATGGCATTTGTCACGGAATGTGACAGATCTGGAGCATCGCATGAATACTGCACGTCTTATACTCATTTATTTGTGTACAAACTAAGGCGAGCCAAGTGATTGGCTTACAAATCCATATAGGACCTCTGTCGATATCGAAGTCTCCTTACCATTCCTAATCAGCGACTTGAGACCCTACCTGTGTAGAATCAGATTTATTTACGTCTTGACTTGCATCGCGAGAGTTATTTCATCTATGTATCATAGGCCTTAGATATTAATATTCCATAACGATGCCGCCGCTGATGTATATCTCTATAACGACTATGGAGAAATATCGGGCTTCAGTGGACAATCTAGCTTAATGATTGGGCCGGCGTGGCTAGAGATGATATAATTATGAAGAGTATTACAAGTGTACAATCACGGTATTTGCATATAGTTGTAAAGCTTTGAAATAACAAATGGACGGCTTACTTTTTACTAGTCTATACGCACCACATAGGCCTATTGGGAAAGTATGAGATGTGCAGGACATGTTGAGCAATTGGCGATCCATGCATACGGGGATGTTTAGATGACGGTACTTATTTACTGGTAACTTAAACATGACCCTTTTCCTTCCGAATGTATTTTTATCATACTGCATACCATATAATTAAACTTATTTATTAGTCTTTTGTTTTTCTCCTCCTTATGTACATATTTTATCGCTAATGCTTGCTTAATTTTCCACCCGTTATCGATCCTTTGTTATTTAGTCGAATTTAGGTGTTCGTTATAAAGTAGTACTGGTGTTTTGTATCGGGGTTAAAATAATACATTATTTTGCTTCAACGATTTACTAAGGGAATGAATAGTTGATATATTTCGGTGACTGCAGACCTGTTCCATGGCCGTCTTTTTCTTCAAATTGAATTCGATTAATGTTAAATACATGGCTCCCTGGTGTCTTTTTTAATTTTTATGAAGTAGTTGTCGTTTGAAAGAAGTCTTGCCATGCAGTGAGATTACCACGTGCTAACACGACATACCTTGCCTGTGGTACCAGGCTCGTCATGGCATCTGATAGATTGTCTTGTTCATTGTCTCATCATCTCGGACCATATTATCAGTCTCACCACAGGGAAAAGGTAACCAGATATGTCAGCTTTCTTGTCTTAGCGGACGAGCATAAATAAAACAGGGTTGGATGACCGGTTTGACAAAAAAACCGTCTTTGCGTCCGACCTGCGTAAGTAATTCTTCGAGATAGCTAGCGTTTGGGGGCAAGGACTTTGCGTGTGCCCAACCTTGCCCGTCATTACCGGGGTGTAACCAACAGACTCCCTAATTTTCATATGGCCCGTTAATTATAAAGATAAGAAATGACACAAGTTGTATCCTTTGCGTTTATATGGATCATCATGCAATTCAGCCATGTAACACGCGGTTTATGATAGCATTCCTATATCGATGTTTTTGACGTCTATTGCAAGAGACAAGTCAATAATACACCGAGACACTTGTTACTTGTCTGACAACGCCGGAACTGCCCATTCCTGCCATTAGACCAGAGTTACCGGCATCATTTAGGGTGCATAGGTGGATAATTATACAGATGTCTTCATACAATGTCAGACCACTCCAGCCAGTCCACACCATCCACCTACTACAACGTACTAGATACGTCTAATTTTTATTCTGGTTCTCGTAGACGATTACGGAAATACGACGTAATTCGTCACATTCTCTTTTGTTACTGCTAGGTGGGGTTTTCTTCGATGAATACGTCCTTATTGTGGTGGGGGATAAATGTTTTATAAAATTGATAATTATAAACCAAAGTTAATGTTGTAGTAAGATTGATATTCCTCCGTTGTATCATGCCCTATATGACCTGAAAGTGCATACAGTGGGGTTGCCCTATAATTCAGTGTCGATTAGGGATAATCAAAAGTAACAAAATATAATAATATAACGTTCGGTATTCCTTGAGGAAAAGCACACACAGCAGAACAAAAAGTTTGAGTAGGACTTAATATTTACGAAAAGGAAAGATGCTGATACATGTATTGACATGTACGTATTAACGGCACTCAAACACTATCAAAGATACCAGTGGTTATACATAGTGTACGTCTGCACTTCATTTCCCTTACTCTTTGTACCTCGTTTCACTTAGATTAGAACTACGATTTAGATTGATTATCTTTGTTGTAAGAGAACACTCAAAGAAATTAACATTTTCTAATTTTTACCCTTCTCCTGTACCGTATTATAACTAACAGTTCTCAAATAACCCTGGTATTTACCGAGACAGTTACCTTGAAACATTTCTAATGCAATTAAAGAGATGCATATAGATGGGAAAAGAGAAAGCCTTCGCATCATTTAATCAATCAGGAATCTCCGTGAAATGTTTAAACAATGTCGAAAATAGAACCACTTCTATGTTTTAATTCCACATTTCCAGTACACTGTGAATGCAATCCAAGTCTCCTGCTGAGTATCAGCTTCATAATCTTCGTCAATCAGACTCTTTGTTTTCGCGCAAACAAATTGGCATTTTCAGTAACGAACGACTAATTACACCGTCTCCCTCCGCACGCGTAGAAACGGGATTACTGAGCGGCTGTGGGGGTATACAGGACATCTTGAGCGCGGAAATCGTGGGAAAATCTTCAGTATCTACAATTATCTTACATAAAACAGGCAAGCTGCCAAAGGCTCCAAGTCTTTGTAAAATAAATGTTGTTTTGATGAGAAACCGGCAATTAATAAGATGTTTTAATAACGGTAACACGTGTTTTTAATCTACATATTTAAAATTGAATCCAAAGCTATACTCGTGGGCGCCGGAGATGAGCTATGTGCCATGTGGACGATCAGATGAGAACATCTCTGGTATTACTCTACGCTGTCCTGTATTTTGACGTATCAATGACTTGCCAAGTATTTTCTGTTTACAACGCCAAAACATTCATCAAACGTCCCAAACGCTGTCTGATATTCCAAAAATCTTAGTTTACCGATGTAATTATAGTTATGTCAGCAGCCGAACATTACTGAAAAATGACGTTTGTACGAAATGACAGATATGATGTATACATATGTCATCACATAGCATTGCCAGCCTCATCCAAACCCTGGAGGTGAAAAGGTAACCAGTCCCTGACATTCAAGAAGTTCTCAGACAGCAAATATACAACTACATATGATCGAATACCAATTAAATCTGCCTCTCATGCCTTTCATGTTTGTCCTGAAGTTATGAAACAAATGATCCCCAAAGAGAATAGAGATATAACCGATGTGAAGGACCACACAGTAGGGAAATGATACGTTATTGAAATAGTTTCACTAAAGGCTTCACTAATATCATTTGATGTAATTCAAATGTTACGCTTATCATATTTTCTTTCTATCTAATTTGTTATTACATCTAAGCTTTCATTAGATTATCGTTAGCAGCAAGCCGCCTTCAAAACATTCATCCTCCGGTTTTTATTATAATTTACAATGATAAAGTACATTTTCACGGTCTGAAAATATGTTGTTTTTTATTATTGATTTTTAACATCAGATTAGAATCCATATTTTAGCTGAGAGAGCAATCGAATTATGACATAATTTGAGAGATTGTCGCTTTTTATTTTTCTAGCGAATGTTTGCCGTATTGTGAGCTGTAGCGGAGGCTACCAAACTCTAAACAACACACAACATTTAAACCATACCTCACATTGTTGCATAATAGAGAACAAAGTGTCAACCCTCATTTCTCGCCCAAATTGTTTTTCGCTGTGATCTTCGCAAAAGCATAAGAAGATTTCGTGTGATTTAAATCGTGTTACAAGATGTTACATAAACCCGAAGTTTTACGATAACATGTGTTGATTTTCATGGATGTTTTGTAATGGAGTCACGATCCATTGATCCAGCATTAATATCTGATGATGTCATATGTGTTATAATACTCTCGTCCTTTGATGACAATCGATACCCATCTTGACGGTCTTTTGAACTTTAAATATTAAAAGTTATATACGCAGCCGCGTTGCCAACGGCTGGTCTCCGTGCGTGATAGTTAACCTTAAAAATGCAGCAATATGTGTTAAGTATGTATGACAGATCAGATAGTTACTACCAGTTTAACTGATTCTGTCGTGGACTCCGGGTACATGAAACCATGACCCAGTTGGCCTAATGGTGCTTGCGTAATTTATATTTTGATGACAACGTCCATATCAAGTTGAATTAATTTGTTGTACGCCTACTTAAGTGCTTGGTAGAGTATCCCTTTCTAGCGTATTTTGACATACTCGTCACTAACCAAATAAAATAAAGATAAGTAGATTTTGAACAACGTATGTCCTAGTACTAGTAATGTTAAGTTTATGTCATATGTAAATACTGTTAAAGATTAGCGGTTACACGTGAATGGAATTTCAGATTTCGGGAAAATACATACATTCTTAAAAGAGGATCCGATAAATTAGTTTCATAAATTTATACAGAATACTTATGTAATCGAAACGCGCAATTCACATGTGGCAAATGATTAGAGATGGTTCAATGTTTAAATGTGCATTTTTTTTTCTTTTTATGGCGTCCTCTGTGGATGGACGATATATGTCACGCGTAGAAAACGTCAGTCTCATCTTCTCCGGAACATGGCGTGAAGGTTTATCTAATATTAGATCCAAATATGGATTGCTGAATCTATTTCCAGCAGTTGTCCGGAAAACTTTCACACTTTGTCAATGTTCCTAAAATACCACGTGAACTTCACATAACATTACATAAATTGCCCTAGTCGTAAAACAGGACTAAACCAATTGGTATCCCTTCCTCTATCGGCTGTTGTATGTAATTAATGTGGTACGATACCATTACCTACTGTAGGAGAGATCATTTACTCATGGTCGGAGGCGATGGCGCTGTGGTCAAATAAAACAGAAGCTTATACGTCAGTGACCTT
This sequence comes from Argopecten irradians, assembly GCF_041381155.1. Taxonomy (NCBI): domain Eukaryota; kingdom Metazoa; phylum Mollusca; class Bivalvia; order Pectinida; family Pectinidae; genus Argopecten; species Argopecten irradians. The sequence continues at coordinate 55,168,148 of NC_091136.1, forward strand.
AATTTTATTAAGGGTTCATGTATATGACCGCGGGTGTTCCGGATATGACGTAACAAGATTACTCCTGTGTACTTATTCCCGCATGTATCGCGCATTTTTCGTAAGTCGGTGAGGGTATATCGTTGATTGGATCTTTCCGTTTGTAGGTCTATATGTTCTAATTTGTTCACTTAACTTTGTTATGTGGTTCGTAATATAACAGAGGGCGTTGTAAGACAAAGACTTCTATATCACCATCAATTTACGACAGTAAATGATTTATATATATTCACGCTTATCTGCCAACATTGGCAGTTCCGCAAAACATTAGATTGTCTACCTACCGTTGTATCTTAGAGTTAGCACACATAACGCATATCCCTCTTAGTAAGTATTTCATTAAAATCAAAATTAAAATCAATATCAACTGATTTAAATCAAGGAACTGTATATATTTAACTGATATGAATCTATTATGCATTTTAACTTATAATTATCTGGCTATACAGTATCCACGTTTTAACTATTAAGAATAACATAGGTATATATAGATATAAATTACACGTGCTCCATTATCATTTTACCCTCATAACCTCAACAAAATAAACATCTATGCCTTAAATATATATATTTGCTACGCCGTCGATTATTCACGTAACAATAGAATCGCCGCCGCGCGTGTTGTGCTAACATTATACACTGATAATGATAATACTAGAAAGCATGGTTATTGAGTCCATGTCAGTGCAAACTGTAAATATATATACTTAACATGCTTTTTGTATATAGTGCTCTTTTATACCTGCTCATTATCGGAGTGTTATCATAGTATAACTTACAAGTGTATCCTAAATATATATTTAATTTCAATATTGTCTGGAAAATTACATATATTCGTAATTGTATTATTTTGAGATGTACATGTATGTGACCGCAGGGAGAGGGCTTATATAGGCATAGCCCACTGCCCAATCCCTATTAAATCGAATGATTTACTGAAATATTTTGAAATTGAAATTGAAAAATTGTAAAATTTCACAAACGAAAGATAAGGATGCAAGTGAGAAAAAATTTAATCTGTTCTTTTTTCTATGAAATCGTTTATGATTTCATTGTGAAAGCTACGATCGAATATATTGTTTTATTGTCCTTGATATTGAGCAAAGTCACAATAATATCATAAGTATTGTAGCTATACAGACTATGGATTCAATTTTATCAGTTTGTATGTTGTGATACATAACTACTGAGAATTATCGACACACCTCTACAAATGTGGAAGTACTTCTAGGAAAATGTGTTTCGTTGCCGTAATTGTCCATTAACACAATACATAGGACGAATTGAGTGACACGCTCCTTTTAACGTACCTATATGGCCAAGCATCTTTAGAGCATACATGGCCAATTACATAAAGTACACATCCATCAAATAAACCTCAAACCAGGTCAATCTCTTCTCCGACGGGTGTTACTGTCACGTGATACGCGTCATGTCAAACGCCCAGAACGAGGGATGGGGTGATTGAGAGTAGTCTTTCTTGTCCCAATTAAGTATTCGTACGACGACAGTGCCCCGAATCATCTCTAACGTCGGCATTATCTTGTCTCTATAATCATATTACCATGACAACATGATAGATAGTGCAGACGACAGGATCCGTCCATCTCCCATCATCCTCTAGACAGAAACGGAAGTACAAGTCACGTGACCTACTAAATGTCACCACACAAAACAAATCCATGGTATTTTGCTTGTTTTCTGTTAGAATTTAAAGAACGTGAAATTAATGCAGATTTTCGGAATCACAAAATCCTGTTTGGATATAAGTGCGCACAGATATATATTCATCAATAAAACTTATGTATGTGCATTGGTTAAGTGGCCGTCACTGGATCAGGGTTAGGGAGTCTAAGGAAAGTTCCAGTAAAATTAATTTGATAACTATCATACTAATTGATGGTAGGGCGTCTTAAACACTGGTTAAACTATACTGGATTCAAGAATACCGTAATTGCTATCAAACAATAAGTTGAGATCAAATAGAAGGATGTACATTGGCAGTGCTTATTTGATATCAAGGCTTTGGTATTGATGTACGATGAGGTCCTATACTTTACAGTCGATGTCTGCTTGGATGAGTGTTTATCTCGCTTTTGTGATGAAAAAAAAGACATGGCTGCACTCCTAATATTATCCCTAAACTCATCAATAATACGATGTTTTTAACTGGATCAACATGTATCTACAAAACCACGTGATAATTCATGATAAAATATCGATGTTTCATCAACATTTATATGACCCTAGGATGTATCATTGAATTTCTCAATGTTTACGATGTAATTTAATGCTCGAAACACAATAAAACGATATCAATAGTAACACCGTTCTCTTTTATTTCATGATATTAATAATTTTATATCGATAATATTTGGCATGGTTTCAGTATGCAATATCAACTGAAGCCGATCAAGCAAGATAGCGCACTGAAAAGATTGAACACGGAACATTATACGTATACGTGTAATTTGATACATTCGACCTATTTATAGAAAAAATGTAATAAGCATTCATCGCATGTCATTTATATAGATATAGCACATACACTAGTTGTGGTATATAGCTTGTTTGAGTTCGAGAAATCCAAAACTTGTAAATGTAGTTTGAGTTTGCGATTTAAAAAAATGATTATGAGACCCCTGTATTTACACTTTTTATCCGCCTTGTTTTTCATTAAGTTATTACTATTATCTTTCTTTGGTTGTTGACGTTATGATATTTGCGTTAGTAGTATTTAGCGAGTCACTCACATGGTCAGTTATTGGATGTACGATCGATAATGTCGGAATCATTTTATAAACCGGCAATAATGGTCAATTCTTTGAAAGTTTCTTCCACTACAAATTGCTGTCCAAGTATAGTAAAATCCTGCTCTTGTGAAAAGTCTTTTTTCTGATGACTAGATATTTTTTCTAATATTGAGTTTTGGAAATAGGAGTTTATACCAAAGTTGAATGTTGAATGAAATGAATAAGGTGGTGTGCTTGATTTTGAGCTATTTTTAATCAAAGATAGCTATTTCACGCAAATTGTGATTTTACCAGAATTGATTCATTTATATTGTCCACATTGGTTGTCTGATAAGATTAAATATTGAATAAACCAATGTTTTCTTTAAGAAAGTAATAATATCACACATACCACCCCATTCTTTTACTCAAAATAGCAGTATATGATATCTCTACCACTAAATTTAGGAGATGAAAATACCTCGTTTTTACAATTTCTGACAGATTCAGCATTTCATATAAAAATATATATAAATAATTTTCTATAATTTTGCTCTTTCTAAATCCAACATAAAAAAGGGGTCAGTATGCTTGATTTTTCGTCCAGTTACGATATTTGTTGTTTCCTCCTAAAAGTTCAAATTTCTTCTTCACTCAGATGAAAAAATATATATATAAAATAATAATGATTACAACTTTGAAAAGAGTTACAGCAAACATGAACTTGATATAGCAAACATTCTTAAAACAAATCTACAAACAATAGAAGTCTGACACTTGGATCAAATAGAGATAACTATTTCAGGAAAACCACAAAAACTCTTTGAAACGAGACATCAAAGAGACTGAACCTCACCAGAGCAGATCCTTAACCCTAAACTTAAGTAATGAAACTTCAGAAAATTACAAGAAGAAATTAAATTATCTATAGAAAACGGAAAATAAGTGCAAATACGTGGTGAACCCAATTTTAACAAAATATTTCGGTCTGTTCGAATGGCTGACCACCTATGTTCACAACGAGCACTCAAAGCGATACTGCTTTTACATGATTTCTCCGGTGTCACGAATACTACTACAAACATCTTTGTTAAAGACTTACCTTTGGAATACCATTATTCTTAACAAAACAAGCGTCTCACTTTCAAGTTTTTCAAGTTTTATGCTTAAGTTAGCAAGTGGATTTATGTCGGACAACCGAACCCATTTAAATTACATTCTTTCAATTAATCTGATTAAGATTTCATCCTAGAAAAAATATTGGTAGGTAGTTTTTTATCCTGTTATCGACCAATTAAAGACATCTGCTTTACCAAGCATCTCTGGTTCTCTTTATTTGTCCTTACATAACATTGTGTTTGTACCTAGATTAATAGTCGCGTAACATGATTTTTATTCCTAGTTTTTTTTGCACTCTAGCTTGGTTTATCGAGGATACTTTTGTATGAATTGTCTAGGTTTTTTCATTTTACGCCGAAATAATTCTAACCCAATGTTACATCTACTTAGTTTAATATGACCTCGCAGTGGCACTGTCATCGTCCGATAGACGAGATTGGGGAGATTACTGGATTACACAAAATACAATTATAGGTGTTTTATTGTGCTTCTAGTCTTTCATGAAGATTAAATTTTTATTGTAAAGCATTTCTTTTCTTTGTCGTTTCTGAACAGTTACAATACGCTATGGAGTAAATTAGCCATGATCTGTGTCATATATTAAAGGCAATAAAACGTTATTATATTCTTAAGATTCTATGTACTTTATCTTTGTAGTAAGTAAATAATGGTTTGTACAGCAAATCAAAAGGGAAAAATATTTGGAATAGGAGTTTGGAAGGTCGTGGTATTGCAAAAGTCGCTCAGAACAAAGAAAGTGTATTTACTGAAATAGTTAGGACAAATATTGCAATAAAATCCACACCCGTGGAAGTATATTTGTAATCTGATAAAGTTTAATCTCCTGTCATCGAACGATAAGGTTCCAATCAATGTACGATGTAGCACTTGCCTGACCAAACAGAACTGATATATGATATTGTAGTAACGATTAGCGGCATTGTGATGAAGATGTCGCCTATGATACGCCCTGATTATATATCTGTTTATTAAATATAATTCATAAATGTCGATGGCGACATATTGTTCCACTAACAATGGGTACCTTAGGTTCAGAGTACGATGTAACGAATATCTGAACACGAAACAATGTCACTAATTAATTATTAATTACGGATGAGCCTTCAAACAGAGAATCTGACAGTATTCATTTGAGCTTGCTCACCTGTTGTGATCCGTCACAACAAACTAATAATGGCTCTAGTTCACGTTATTAACAATTCAGGACATCAGAGGAAAATGGTTTTGATAATTAGAAAACACCAGTTATTATATTTGGGCTATATTTACCCTACATGACACTGAGACATTAACCGGTCATGATCTCAACGGCAAAATGCAGCTGTCGTTTTTTTTTTAATAAATATTTATTATTCCTAATTCTCACAATTCAAGAAAAGGTTGTGAAAATGATATCAATTATTCATAGTTATAAATAATAATATTCTTTATCAAATCTATACAGATAATTTGTTATATGAATACCAGCTTTTTATACAGATCTGAAAGTGTCACTAATTGAACCACACGCAATAGACTACTTTCCGATAATGAATAATATATTACACAGAAAGAAAGGACACGTTAATTATGGGTTGATTTTTTCAACTTTACTCAAATATAAAAAAAATGTGTAACTTGAATTATCATATTTGCATGCTTCGGTTATGAACTGCGTTCGATCTTTCAAAAACAAAATGTGTGATGCTTATCGTTTTATCAATATTTCACCGTAATGATAACAAAAACCTATCACACAAGTTGCCTTTTACGATGCAACAGGTTCAACACGTACATTTCCTTTACCATACCGGCAAGGTTTTCTTGCATTAACGCCTCGCGTTTTTTGCCGTCGATTTGAGCATTCGTATCTGTGAGGTAAGCTCTCGGTATATGTCCCCTGGAGTCAATAAAAATGGAATTTATTCTCCTGCTTCAAAGCCTAAAGGAAGTGGGATGACTGGTTTGTCCGTTGTCAATATAATGTGACCGGATAGGAGAGTTCGGTGTTGTTGGCTGTATGCATCAGTGAGATATCGTACAAAAAAGGCAAGAGTTCCTCTATAACAATGAGACACAACACCAAGATATCCCTAATAACATCTCAAAACATACAGACTTGCATACATGGGAGGGTGTCCTTAGAAGTGCCTGACTGTTCATAGGTTGTTAATCCTAATCAACAAAATCAACATTAACAAAATCTTAGACATGTGGCCTTGTCTTTCTAATTCAAGATATGTGGCTGATTTAAAGTTGTATTGCTGCTAATTTCACTGTAACGATATGTAACTTAAACATTTGATATTTAAACATTGACATGTAACTTGATGATTTAGCTCCCCAAAAGCATATGTCGGCCTATAAGAGAGCCGAAATATAGGAATCATATCGAATTCATCCGAAATCTCATTGATATAAAGCTATATACCAAATTTGGTTGAAATAAATACTTCAGTTATCGCACGGAAACCATTTCCCGTACGCCGACGACGCCTACGCCGACATAGTGATACCTTGCGTTGCAGACGACACAAAAATCATCCTTTGACGTTGACTTTATGTGGAAATAGCATTCTTAGTTACGTCCGTAATTATTTCACCTAGATTATTGACATTGTACGAATTGAACCCTGTAGTGACATAGAGATATAACATATATTAATTCAGTAATAAAAATAAAATAGTGATTTGCTTGAAACCGATATCAAGCATCTATACGCCACAGACAGATTATCCAGATAAGGCAGTCAGCGTTCACTGGTCAATCCCCTAGCTGTCACAGCAAACTTACATCAAAGTATCGGTCTATCAAACGTGAACTTGGTATTTTTTCAATGTGTTTTATGTTTTAATAAATTTGACAATACGATAAGTAGTGTTTGGTTTACCCGAGATAGTCCCATTTATTGAAAGATTGCGTATATAGGAGATAAATACAACACATTTGCTTTCTTAAAGGTCGATGCGTATCAACAACCGAGGAATGAACTCTGTTGTTGGTTTCACAGAACCACGTAACTTGACCTATACGTCTTAGTACGTACAGTTTTTCATATGATCTGATTTCAATATTCCACAATAGGCGGACGCACTGGCATTCTTCAGGTGTAGGCTATAAGTAAGCGTAATACAGCATTATTGTTTTTGTTTCAACACAAGTATGACCAAGTAACTGCTATATGTTTGGCCTTACTGTTTGTAATTTGTACCTCGGTGTTGTATACTCATTATTGGCGTTAGTTATATTAGTAGTTTTCTTTTATGTACCAGGTTAGGTTACTCAGTGGTTTTGTAGCAGTTTTCCTGACATCACCCTTTCTAGTCAGTTTTTCACCACAGATTACTGCTTTAAAGTGCTAATTTCATCATTAAGTCATGTACATATACCTTGTATTTGTGCAGTTATATTTCTTGCACTATTTTTTAACATGGTTCCTGCATTGCGGTATAAGTGCCATTTGTATATTTATACAAATACGTTGCAGTCTTCTAGAAATATTCCTTGTATTACTTTGTTCATAGAACCAGTCCAGTATTGTTGCAGAATGTTGTAAAAATGTTCGTTTCCCCCAATCCAGTATTACTACAGCATGTTGTATAATATCCCTTGTATTACTTTATTCGTTGTCCAAGACAAGTATTACTGCAGTATGCTGTAGAAATATTCCTTGTATTACTTTGTTCGTTGACCCAGACCAGTATTACTGCAGAATGTGGTAAAATTATCTTGTTTTACTTTGTTCGTTGACCCAGGCCAGTATTACTGCAGTATGTTGTAGAAATATTCCTTGTATTACTTTGTTCGTTGACCCAGGCCAGTATTACTGCAGAATGTGGTAGAAATATTCCTTGTATTACTTTGTTCGTTGTCCCAGTCCAGTATTACTGCAGTATGTTGTAGAAATATTCCTTGTATTACTTTGTTCGTTATCCAAGACCAGTATTGCTGCAGAATGTTGTTGAAATATTCCTTGTATTACTTTGTTCATTGTCCCAGACCAGTATTGCTGCAGAATGTTGTAGAAATATTCCTTGTTTTACTTTGTTCGTGGTCCCAGACCAGTATTACTGCAGTATGTTGTAGAAATATTCCTTGTTTAACTTTGTTCGTTTTCCCCAGTCCAGTATTACTGCAGTATGTTGTAGAAATATTACTTGTTTTACTTGGTTCGTTGTCCTAGTCCAGTATTACGTCAGTATGTTGTAGAAATATCCCTTGTATTACTTTGTTCGTTTTCCCCAGTCCAGTATTACTATGGTATGTTGTAGAAATATTCCTTGTATTACTTTGTTCGTGGTCCCACACCAATGTTACTGCAGTAGTAATCATTCCATCTTGTCATCACTGGTAAACAAGAGGCCCAGAGGGCATGTTTCGCTCATTCGGTTTATAATGTCAAGTTATGTTCTAATACAGATTATTTTCTTTTCTGAAGGTGGTCAAAGCCAAAATGTATGCAAATAAATTTGTTTCAATCTATACAGAACTCAATGACTGGTAGTGATTTAAAAGAATTACTTCTATTTCCCCTATTAGGCCTTGCCCCTCCTGCTCCCTGAGGGTCAAAGATTTATACAAACTCTTTCCCCAGAGGATGTTCTTGCAAAATTGGTTACAATATATCCAAAACTCTAATGACTACTAGCGATTTCAAGGAATTTATTTATTTCCCCTATTGGAGCCCTGCCCCTCCTACTCCCCAGGGGGGGGAGTCAGAGTCAAAGTTTATACAAACTCTGTTCCCCTTCCCCCAAGGATGTTTCTAGCCAAATTTAGTTACAATTCATGCAGAAGCCCTTCCCCTCAGGATGTTTCTGGACAAATTTGGTTACAATTTATGTAGATCTATATGACTAGTAGCGATTTAAAGGAAATGTTGACGTACGGACGCCGCGCCATGACATAAATTCACCTCTCACCTGCCCTTCGGGTCAGGTGAGCTAAAACGATCATCATTTTATGTGTTGTCCTTTATTTTGATATGGGAACCGACAGGCCATTTTAAAATGCAGCGTAAGCGTTGAAACGAATCATAATGATGTCTTCATCCAACTTCAACAAATTCATAGAATGTTCAAGATGATTCGAAGTTGGCGGATTTGCGTACACATATTTGGTTTATAACTATTTTCTGAAATCGCGGCAGTAGTCCTGAGGGAAATAAATTCGTTACCTTACCACGATATATTCTATTGCATTTTAAGGTCATTATGATACCGAAACTTAATACCAGGAGCTGTAAAACCTAATGTTACATCACGTCTCGTTTTACCACAAACATCCATTAAATGCAGACTTAGGTACTGTAGCTTACCCTGGTGACGTGACATTTGAAAGGAAATATCCCTTCTTAGAAATAAAGATTGCTCTAAAGAAGAATACCTTGTTTAGTTCATTATATCGTTGTCCTTGTAGATCAGATATTTTCTAATGTTCACTTGATTATATATTTATTTCTCATCTCTAAAAAATTTACTGCAAAAAGAAATATATCTAAACAGTGGTAGTCAAGCTTTGAGATAAATACCAAGTGCTCACTATGGAAATCTAGTAACAATAAGGAGTAATACAATGCGAAGGATTGACATGACGTCACAAATGGTAAAACTATCATGTCATACAGATCAGTCGAAAAACAAAGTATCTCTAATTTCTAATAGAAAAGGGTTCATCAATACAAGTTGAATTTTAGGTTAAATTATCAGCATCATTAATAGATGAACTAGTAGAGTCTGCTCATCCTAAACCGCTACAACCATTTTTTTTTTTTTTTTTTTTTTTTTTTTTTTTTTCATACATAAAAACACATGTATATTCATGTAAATCCTTCAATAATATAGAAATCGAGTACTAAATCTTGATATTGGGTTGACCATACAGCTGCACGATCAGTTGGATTCGTTTCAAGGTGGATAACTCGTATAACCTATTATCACATTTTTAGTTACAAAAAACTAAATATTGTAAGGGTAATAAATCAGTCTAATCTATGTTATTTCTTAACCAAAATTGATTATATTTCTCTATAATTTATTTTTTCTTCATATCTTAATATGATACAGCACTGATTCTAGATATAATGAATATAACTTTGCAATTTTCGCCAATCGTTAACGCTATTAAACAAACCAATACTAGATTATCTACGTGTTTGTCGCCTATCTCTTTGACATTTACTTACATTGAAATATCATTATCTTTAATATCCACATTATACAAAATATAAATTGCCGATGAAACATTCAGACAATAAAGCACTATCTCATAAATGTAATATCCGGAATGACAATAAAGTCTGTCTAACAAGTGGATGGTTTAGTATTCACAAAGTAGCTAACCAAGGACATAGGCTTTTTGGGATAAAATAACTAGTTTACAGTTGTATCGGTTTTCATTAATATCACTAGTGAACGATAGAGCGAAATCCTAACATTTCCAATATATCAAATACACGTTATTGTAACATCATTGATATTCATAACATTTCTTTATAACTACCGTACGATAGTCATCAAAAAGATGGCCATACCTGATATTTGATGAGAGAAGGATTAAGTACCATACTTTACGACCACTTCGAATAGTGTGATTCAAGTCTCATTAATTAGCCTTAAACGCGCTCGCCCAGTGACAGAGTAAGAACGTGCGCTCACGCGCGCTCAATGACGATGCCGTTTGTCTGGTGTTCGGGACCTATCATATTAACAATGCATTAAATTTGCCCATTTTATAGCCAGAGTCGTGAAGGCCGGTTTATCTGGGTGATTGAGTGTTATCATATCAGCTCCATATTGATGGGGTTTCTATTTCCTTCTCGTGTGTTACCCCGTCGTAAACTCTGTTACGAGTTGCTGTCAATTTCCGTGCGTGCTTGTGATGGTAATCATCGTCATACAAACGTTTGGACGGACGCTTGCTACTTCCTTTACCACCACCAGATAATACCGTAATTTCCGGTGGCTTCCATGACAATGGCAGACTTGTGTGTTTATATATGGTCAGTATAAAATAAAGGTACATTTTTTACATATCTAGTATGTTTAGATCGCCGTTTTGGTCGAACGTTAACACGAGTTCGTTTTTGATGCTTAACTTTATCTTACTTACATCCGATTCCCTAACGAACAAAATGCGTTGTCTTATTTCCGGTTCAGACTCCGTAATGAGCTTCTTTCGGAGAAAATCAATTCCGTTATACATTTTCTGACTTAAAAGACGGACCACAGCTACTTAAAACAATCTTTGTATAAATGTTGTCATGTGGGTGACACAATTTCTGTTCATGAAACCTAAAATTTGTCTCTAAAAAACAATAGTTCAACTCAGTGTTTGTATTCAGTGAAGTTATTTTCTTTTGTATAATTACATATATGTAATGAGCAAACGAGTTAGATAAGGGGCATTTGTGAATGGTTTCTATAGAATAGTAAATTATCACTGTCGTTTGATAATGGCTGGTCCATTTCGATAAACACATTAATTTACCGTCAGAGCGATTACAAGATAGAGATGACATAGTCACCTCCTTAATTCCAAAATGATTAGACTGTTTGACATATCCTTTTGACGCGAATCTCGAAATTTTCCGAACAACATATAATTACGATTAATGGGTTTTATTTTTGAATATTGCATAATTTATACATCATAGAAAGTCTTAAGAATAAACAATTAAAAAAATGCAGCTTTCCTATTTTCGGTCACCAAACTGTAACAATTTGGCCTTTGTAATATAATATGTTATATTTTAAACATAAAACAACATGTTGTATCCACGTTACAAAGCACGTACATCAACACATACTGATCCTAAACTGTTGAAATTGTTTTGAAAAAAAAAATTGTCATCTGCACGGATTCTGTCCGATGGTGATCCGTGTTACTTTATGTGCTAGAATTCAATACTGACAGAGCAAGGAATCGGCTCTGTTTGTAATCAAGGCTTTCCCTAGCTCTACTGTATAGTTGTTCATATTTGCGTGCGTTTCAATTTCGCTAAATTCGCGAATTAATCTTAACTCGCGAAATTCAAACATCACGCATTTGTTCAAAATCACGAGTCGACACATCACATCATATCACGTGAACGACTATGACTACAAAGGTGAAAATTAATCCCCGCGAATAACTACTGACAGCTGTGTTACATATTGAGGTACACATATTACTAATGGAATGTTCGTGTCAAACGCACATCGTGTACCGTATGTGCACATCAAATGTGTAATTTCCTTCACCTTTCTTAATTCTAATGAAAAATGCCCTTGTTCACGACACATAAAATAATATCAAGGTAGTCACAATTGTTTTACTTTTCACCTGTTCATTAAGGCTTCATGTGTTTACGTGTTTATGTTTTATGTGCTGACCGTTATCAACATCTGGTCTGATTGTATCAGCAGTGTGTCGTTTTATTATAGACCAAACATCCTATTTACGACATACAATAACTAGTTTACGGTTGTACGGACAAGCCACATGGTCACAAACAGATACCCAATATACTGTTACTGCTGCCATTTGGTTCGGAACTTCGGAACAGTTTGGTTATAACAAGGCGAGTTATTGCTGAATGGACTCGTTTGGTAGAATTCAGTACGCTGGCACTAATCTGCGTCCAATGGCATTACTTAGACGTAGGAACTCTATCAAATTAAAAACGTTTATTGCTTTACCAATTTGTGGAAACCCGGAACAAAAGTGCATTCACCGTTTGTGACTTATTCTATTACAATCCTTCGTATGTCGCCTTTTTTCTTTGATTCACCTTCGTGTTCTATCTGTCTTTGCATTAGTGTTTCTATTGGTGTATTCCTCACAATCGTCCTCATTTAACTCGTGCACCACTAAAATCTTTGCTTTAGACAAAGAATAAGTATCTGTACTGTCGACTCACCGACTTACCGACCACAATGGGCAGCCTTTATTTTAAACAAAGAATCAGTATTTGTACTGTCGACTCACAAACTTACCGACCGCAGTGAGTAGCCTTCGTTTTAGGCAAAGAATCAGTTTTTGTAATGTCAACTCACAAACTTACCGACCGCAGTGAGCAGCCTTCGTTTTAGGCAAAGAATCAGTTTTTGTAATGTCAACTCACAAACTTACCGACCGCAGTGAGCAGCCTTTGTTTTAGACAAAGAATTAATATTTGTACTGTCGACTCACAAACTTACCGGCCACAGTGGGCAGCCTTTGTTTTAAACAAAGAATCAGTATTTGTACTGTCGACACACCGACTTACCGACCACAGTGGGCAGCCTTTGTTTTAGACAAATAATCAGTATTTGTATTGTCGATTCACCGACTTACCGACCACAGTGGGCAGCCTGTGTTTTAGACAAAGAATCTGTACTGTCGACTCACCGACTTACCGACCACAATGGGCAGCCTTTATTTTAAACAAAGAATCAGTATTTGTATTATCGACTCATCGACTTACCGACCACAGTGGGCAGCCTTTGTTTTAGGCAAAGAATACGTATTAGTACTGTCGACTCACCTACTTACCGACCACAGTGTGCAGTCATGACAACTTCTATGTAATAACCAGCCAACAAATGGCAACGCTGTCGATTTCACTTGATATTTCTATTAAAAGACTATCAGTTGATCAAATTGATATTGAAAAATGGGAGTTGTTTGAAATGTTAGCGGAAACAAATGATGATAATGAGCTTTATTCACGATGTATACAACTCAATGTCTGAATGCAAATATGTCTTGGAACCGCAATTACTATGGTGGACGTCAATTTCTATATTTTGTGTAAACTTTGATACTTTGATGAAGTAACAGAGGATATTGGAAACAGAACTGCCAAATAACACATGGCACCGATTGACTCCTTTGTGTTAAACCTAATTAAAGTTCCATGCCAGATTTACAGGTTACATGACAGATTGCTTTGTTACCAGTCATGTATAAGAAGTATAGACACAAAAAACATACCGGTAAAACTCTGCAATTATTTAGTCTAGTCCCACGCGACAATGGATAAACCTTAATTTCTTCTGGAATTTGAACAAAATATCTAATGTATTTACAAAAAAGCGTGACTTTTGGCAAAGCATGGGCCCGTTTGAGTTTATTTAGTGTGTAGGATTAAGGTGCCGCGCCAATGCTATGTCAGTCTGGATTAGTCTATACGTACGTTTCATCACAGCTTCTTTTAATACGCCTTCCAGGTGCAGACTTTTCCAACACGTTTTTTCTTACACATTTCGTCCGTTCTGACTTCCTTTTTGATGTATGATGAACTTTTTGCACGGTCTGAGAAAGAGCACATGTCTTATATATCTTCAGTGGTAGACGAGGAACGATCATTTCAATTATCGTTAAATATATCGCACTTTAAAACCTTAAAACAATGCTCGTTAAATTAAGTAAACCCTATTACGCCAAAATATATGAGAAGGAGTATACATATCTATAATAAAATGTTAGGTACATCAATGTATATATCATATAAAAGTGATATAACACTATAAAATGGGTAAGGGATCCACTATACAAGAACACAGAACACGAATATACCTAAGTTTACTCATTGCATACATGGGAAGCCGTCCTTTCATGACCCTGGCTTTTAATAGGATGTTAAATTATCATACAAACACACCACATACATGGGAGGCCGTCCTTACATGACACACTACACACCACATTCATGGGAGGCCGTCCTTACTTGACACACCACACACCACATACATGGAAGGCCGTCCTTACATGACACACTACACACCACATACATGGGAGGCCGTTCTTACATGACACACTACACAACACATGCATAGAAGGCCGTCCTTACATAACACACCACACACCACATACATGGGAGGCCGTCCTTACATGACATACTACACAACACATACATGGGAGGCCGTCCATACATGACACACTACACACCACATACATGGGAGGCCGTCCTTACATGACACACTAAACAACACATTCATAGAAGGCCGTCCTTACATAACACACCACATTCATGGGAGGCCGTCCTTACATGACACACTACACAACACATGCATAGAAGGCCGTCCTTACATGACACACTACACACCACATACATGGGAGGCCGTCCTTACATAACACATTACACACCGTATACATGGGAGGCCGTCCTTACATGACACACTACACACCACATGCATAGAAGGCCGTCCTTTCATGACACACTACACACCACATGCATAGAAGGCCGTCCTTACATGACACACTACACACCACATACATGGGAGGCCGTCCTTACATGACACACTACACACCACATACATGGGAGGCCGTCCTTACATGACACACTACACAACACATGCATAGAAGGCCGTCCTTACAGGACACACCACACACCATATACATGGAAGGCCGTCCTTACAGGACACACTACACACCACATACATGGGAGACCGTCCTTACATGACACACTACACACCACATACATGGGAGGCCGTCCTTAGATGACACACTACACACCACATACATAGGAGGCCGTCCTTACAGGACACACTACACATCACATACATGGGAGGCCGTCCTTACAGGACACACTACACACTCCATCGTCTGTCGAGGCGTATTGATTTGACTTTTAGCCCCCTCACTCATTCTTTTCTCTCCTTCACCGGTCTAGTGTTCCTTCATTTTACATAAAAGTTTTTTCGTCAGAATAACGTTATCAATTACCTCATGAAGAGCTGGAATGTCCTAACACGGTTTGAATGATCTAGTTCTACCAGTGCGATTTAGCTTATCCTGATATTATGTCTGTTTTATCGTTATTCTATTTGTAAGGGCGAAACAATAACAATTCTCCAGGAGTGGTTTTCTCTACGAAAATCAGTTTTTTAATTACATATCTCATAATAACTGTATGTATGAAGGCGCGTGTCCAGAATATTTTGTATTTTATGTATTTACCATAGCATACAGATGTTCGTTCGTCAGATGCTTTTCTGAAAGGCATAAAACCACAAATTGACATTCTATGGTGGTGATCACACCCAGTGAGGAGACGAAAATTAATCTTAAATTTCAGTGTTAACAACTCTAGGGTCTCATTTTCTAAGAGGGTTTAATTATCTTTGTTTTTTCGTCATCTTTTTAGAATTTCCGCAATGATCCAACACCTGATCTTAAACTTCCCTGAAAATTGGGTCATTTCCTTGTGAAATTCTCAACAGTGATATAATTCGATCATTAGAAAAATTGTTTATTTATCCATAAAATCGACTTGCCATATTTAAGAGTCATTTGAGCGGTCAAATGGGTCTACTAGATATGAGAATGAAATGAAGGTGGCATACATTCAAGACAAGCAAGACGTACAATGTGTGTTTGTTATAGGAGACGTGTTTACATTGCAGAGCAACAGACGTAAAACATGTAATATACATTGAGTATTTCAAGTAAATTTCACTGGAGTTGGACTAAATGAAACTCCTCCTGTTTCATTTGCTCATGATCTTTGGTAGATTCATATCGGTCTTTATGGTATTTTCTTCTCCTGCTTAACGCCCATCATCCGGGGAATGAGATGACTGGTTCGCCCGTTGTCAGTATTAAGCGACAGAGTAGGGTGTGTTGCTTGGTGTCTTCTGCGGCGTGCTTCAGTGATATAACACTATAAAATACAAAAAAGGCAAAAGTTCCACTATGCAAGAAGACACAACTTGAATATACCAGTCTTTCAAACCACGCATCACACACTTCATACACCCAACTCATAACAAAAATGGGAAGCCGTCTTTACATGACCCTGGCTGTTAATGGGACGTTAGTGTAATCAATCAAACAAACAAACAAACAAGAATCTATTCTAGTCACACTTTAATTAAAGATGCTTCACCGCCGACTGACCATAAACGATACTCATTATTTGAACAACAATTGGTGTTTAATCGTGTATATATATGTCTAATTAACACAAAAAATAATATGAAATAATTTATTTTGCTTTTGGTGCATGCGCAGTCAGAACTTCATTCTATATAGAGCATAGTGTCACAGAATTTTTTCGGGATGCAATTAATTATTTCTAATATTTTTATCTTGAAGTAAAATTAGAAGCTCAAACTTTCCAATGGTGGTAATGGTGTAAAGTACGTAACTTTTTAACTGAAGAAAAATTCCAAATCGTCTGATCCTATTTTTGATAGTGAAAAAATACCATTTGTCAGCGGTGGAGCATCTTTAAGAATACATAGCTGCCTATTTAAAAAGTGGACTTATTTTGGTTATTTAAAAAAGTTCAAAGATCATGAGCAGATTCCTATAATGTTAAGAGCATTTATTATGAACTCCCATTTTGGAATTTTAGCATTAGTTTTGTTCACGTTCGTCAGCAAAGGAGGGGTGCGACGTGTGCTTTTTTGGTGGGGAGGAAAGGGTTGTTGTATATTGTAGGCCTGATCATTATGCCTATTCCATACATTATAAGATCAACAGTAAAGCTTTGAATGGACACCTGGCTGTTAATAGGACGTAAATATAATAAATCAAACCCAACCAAAATGAATGGGTCTATTGCCGGAAACCTGTGTGTAACGTCAAAACGTATCCGTTACAGGCAAATTAGGATGCAGAAATGACGTTTAAAAATAACATAAAACAGTCAATGAATGTTGATGTACATGTACCAAAGTTAAAGTCTTAATAAATAAACCAGAACAATGCCGGTCCCATCACGTTACGATGACTCAATTTTGAATCGAAGCGGGAGACTACCGTATCACACAGTCTGGACATTATCCTTCCGTAGCTTTGGCGGACGATTTTTAGGTCATCTGACCCAAAGGGTCAGGATGACCTATAGTCATCATGCACCGTCCGTCGTCGTCCGCCGTGCGCCGTGCGCCGTCCGCCGTGCGTAAACTTTTCATTCAAACAACTTCTTCTCAATAACCGTAAGGCCCAAAGTACTCATATTTGGCCTGTAGCATACTGGGATGAAGGGCTATCAAAGTTGTGAAAATAAATGACCTTGACCTACTTTCAAGGTCACAGGGGTCAAATAGGCTAAAATCTTTGAACGACTTCTTCTAACTAACCAAAAGGTCCAGGGTACTCATATTTGGCCTGTAGCATGCTGGGATGAAGGGCTACCAAAATTGTGAAAATAAATGACCTTGACCTACTTTCAAGGTCACAGGGGTCAAATAGGCTAAAATCTTTGAACGACTTCTTCTAACTAACCAAAAGGTCCAGGGTACTCATATTTGGCCTGTAGCATGCTGGGATGAAGGGCTACCAAAGTTGTGAAAATAAATGACCTTGACCTACTTTCAAGGTCACAGGGGTCAAATAGGCTAAAATCTTTGAACGACTTCTTCTAACTAACCAAAAGGTCCAGGGTACTCATATTTGGACTGTAGCATGCTGGGATGAAGGGCTACAAAAGTTGTGAAACTTAATGACCTTGACGTATTGTCAAGGTCACCGGGGGTCAAATAGGCTAAAATCTTTGAACGACTTCTTCTAACTAACCGAAAGGTCCAGGGTACTCATATTTGGCCTGTAGCATGCTGGGATGAAGGGCTACCAAAATTGTGAAAATGAATGACCTTGACCTACTTTCAAGGTCACAGGGGTCAAATAGGCTAAAATCTTTGAACAACTTCTTCTAACTAACCAAAAGGTCCAGGGTACTCATATTTGGCCTGTAGCATGCTGGGATGAAGGGCTACAAAAGTTGTGAAAATAAATGACCTTGACCTACTTTCAAGGTCACAGGGGTCAAATAGGCTAAATTCTTTGAACGACTTCTTCTAACTAACCAAAAGGTCCAGGGTACTCATATTTGGCCTGTAAGCATGCTGGGATGAAGGGCTACCAAAGTTGTGAAAATTAATGACCTTGACGTTCTTTCAAGGTCACAGGGGTCAAATAGGCTAAATTCTTTGAACGATTTTTGTTAACTAACCCAAAAGTCCAGGATACTCATATTTTGCTGGTGGCATGCTTGGATGAAGGGTTACCATAGTTATAAAAATGAATGACCTTGACCTTCTTTCAAGGTCACATGGGTCAATTAAGCTAAAATCTTTTAACTACACCTTTTAATTAGCCGAAAGGTCCAGGGTATTCATATTTAGTCAATAGCATGCTGAGATAAAGGGCTATCAAAGTTGTGGAAATGAATGACCTTGACCTACTTTCAAGGTCACGAGAGTCAAATATTCCAAAATCTTGAATTTTGAACTTCTTCTCAAGTTCTACCAGTGTGATTAAGCTGAAACCTGCATGAAATGATCCTGACATGGTCCCGACCAAGTGTTGTTATATTTTATGTCGATCCAAAATCCAAGATGGCTGCCACCGTAGCTTTGGCGGACGATTTTTACTATTGTTTCTAAATCTATTGTAACTC
The DNA here is from genome assembly GCF_041381155.1 of Argopecten irradians. Lineage (NCBI taxonomy): Eukaryota > Metazoa > Mollusca > Bivalvia > Pectinida > Pectinidae > Argopecten > Argopecten irradians. Next base: position 55,187,409 of record NC_091136.1, read on the forward strand.
TTCTATGTTTCATTTAGATTACACTGATCACCTAATTGTTACTAAATAAATGTATGGCAAATTGTAATATTTGCGCGATTCATTTTGATTATTGTATTCTAATTACTGACTATTTCTAAAAGATATAAACAAACATGTGTTAATGTTATATTGGACTGAAGAAGGCCCTATAGTGGCTGAAAATATATTCCATAGAAAAGATTTTTGATTTTACTTTGAATTTATTTTGGTCTTATATTTCGGATTATTAATAGCTTTATACCGCTTTTACCTCATAATGACTATTTCTATTGTCTTAAGTTGTAGACTTGCACAATCCCAGATCTAGATCGAGAGACTCGAAAAACTAAGAAAAAATAAAAATTAAATACGATAGAAATGAAATGTAAGACTGAATCTTGCTTTGGTCGATATCATGGGGTGATGAATTGAGTTTTTCTTGGAACATATTCAACACTAATTGCTTCGCAGTTCATTAAATTTTTTTCAAAGAGGAACTGAATAAGATTCAATCCTGAATTATTTTAGAGGACCTATTAAAAAGCATTTAAATCAGTGTGGTCAAGATAGATCAAACGTGTAAAATCTAAAAAGACAAAGAAAATTTTATTGTAAAACGCGGAATGATCTCTAATTAGACAAAGAAACTTTGATTGTAAAACGCAGAATGATCTCTAATTAGTAAAGAGAAAATAACCCGGGTTGGCTTAGGTGGTTAAGTTCACCGGATCACATTCGGCGTTTAATCAGGTAAGTTGCCTCCAAATCAAATAATTTCATTGAGAAAAATCTCAATTTGGTTGCTAGGTTGATTAAAATACTTACATGTATGTAAGTATTTTAAAATACCGTGATAAAAGGTTACATTTATAGTATCAGAAAAGCCTAAGTTTACATCTGAAAGTATTTCTCTTTTCATTACATATCCATATTATGTATGTTTTGAAACAAAAATCCTGTGATCTAGACAACAAATACATGCCGCACTCTCCAATTTATTTTTAACACATTCTATATTCGCCCTGCATTGCTGGTTATGTCTGCGTTATGCGAAACGGTTTTCGTAATAGATTTCAAGCCAGCAGGATTGTTGACCGTTGGTGAACGTAATGGAGCTGGGAATGAACTGGGTACAGATGTACCAACCTATTAGATGATCACATCCTGTATCAGTTGTTACTCTTAATCCAAAAATAGACTTTGGCGAAGTCAAAAAACTCGCATGCAGATCAATAACGTCGATATTGCTTTGCTCAAGGGACATTTTGCAATTCTTTAGCTTACTTGTATAATGAAACAATGCGTTTGACTGATAATGGTAGAGTACAATACCTAGTTTAGTTATGGATCTTTTCATTGACATATATACAGGTTCGAGTGGAACTTTTTCGGCAGTGTCGTTTTCCCTACGTATGCGTACCCTGCAGGCAGGACGTAAAAATTGTACCTGCTGCCCTAGTGCATGATCGTAAAAGGCGACTATATCAAGGATTTTTTTTTTCTTACTTCCTACCTTTGTTCTTCCTAACGTCTCCCTTGGAACCATCTTACTTTTGGCATTTGGTTGTTGAGCGCTCGCCCCTCGCTGGACCTGCTTAACGCTCAGCATAAAGGGAGTGGGACGACTGGTTTGTCCGTTTTCAGTGTAATGTGACCGGGTGGGGTGTGTTGCTTGGTGTCTTCGGGTGCATGCGTAAGTGATATAGCACTATAAAAAAGCAAGAGTTTCACTATACAAGAAGACACGTCACAATACATCATTTCCCAAAACACACACCTACACTTCATACACGCAACCCACCGCATACATATATGGGAGGCCTTCCTTATATGACTGGCAGTTAAAAGTACGACAAAGACACAAATCGACTTTTTCACATTTGTTGTTTTTCATTGAATTTACTTGACGTGAGACTTATAAACGGATTTTTACTAAAGAAGGAATATCACATTGGGCCACTCTAAGCAAAATATTTTTGTTCTATTTTGTATAGAAAATCCCTGCTAAATACTATTACATCCTAGATTGAAGGAATTATATAAATCGTATCGTCTGTCAAGTAAGCATAGACTGGTTTTCCATTTTAAAGACTGTTTTTAGTTATGGGAGTTTGTGTTGTGAGTGAATCTCAAGCAATTTCTACACTGAAAGCAGTGCCTAATGCACCATTGTATGATGTAAAAGGCGACTAAATCAGGGATCTGTTTATCGTGACTCCAGCAAAAGAATAATTTACAACAGTGTGTGTTTTTCTTTGGTTTGCAGTTAAAACAATAGAGAACGAAACCATTAATACATCGGGCAGAAATGTAATATATTTTGAATTTGGGTAACCGCGAGAATTAACGACCCAGATTTAGCCGCCAACTCTTTATTTTAAATAGTTTTCCTGTGTTTATGTGTCTGTGCATGTTTTAAAAACACCGTGTTGTTCAGTTCATGAACTGCCATCCATTTACTTTGCTGTCATTATCATAGTTACTTCACAATTGTCGTTCCAGCGACCACGATGGTTGTTGACATAAAGTTGCTGCGTCCTTGACGATGATGTATTGGTTATTTATTATTATGAATGCAAAATCATAAGATTTTATTATCAAAATATTATTAAATTTACTAGTAAATAAAAGCATTGAACTGCATTCACTTGACAATAATGTGGGTATAAATGCCAACTAGACAACGAGAAATTCAACCTGAAACGCTTCTGGATAATAGCAAATTCAACATGAAACACTAACGCGTTTCATTTTTTCGCCGTTGTCCATTCACACTCACAAACTGTCAATTGAATGCAGTTCAATGCTGAAATAGGTATGCCAAATTTAGAATCCACCAAGAAATCAAAAATCAAATGAGATAATTCAATGATATTGAATAATAGAATATATAGGGAAATCGATGTTTTCATGGCTCTGTATATATCTATGCATATACGTAAATGCTCAACTATTTGCTTATACCCCTTTGTATTGATGCATGGTAAATAGAATAGATTTGAAGGAAATTGGCCTTATTATCTTTTGGTAGAAAACAAACAAAGCAAATTAAGCCTTATTGCTTATAGATGCATCAAGTGTTTTGTTCGAACTCGGCTGTGACTTTTGCTGATGTAGAATCAAGATTTAACCGGTTTACCCGGAAAGATTTATAAACACGCCATGAGGCTTCTAGGAAATTTACATAGCGTTGGCGAGTAATGAATTACCCTTTACTAGGATCTGTAAATGGAGCTGGTGAGCAGTGGTGGTAACTTCTGCATCTCACTATGCAGTACAGCTCTCGTTCAAATCTAATTAAAATGACACCGGCATTAAATGTATCATTGTGCATGTTAAAGATTCCCAAAATAGCAACTGAATTAACTATTTTTACACCCAACGCTCGTTAAATTAAAAATACAGGGCTTCATCACCAACAGTTGTAATACCATTTTTCTCTGTTCGTCAATAGAGAATTCATTATTTGTGGCTTTTCTATCATAATAAAAAAATATGGTTACCCCTTAACGGATAGGTACCTTTTAATTTTCATTTCAATTTCAACCAAATCTTATTTAAATAAATTTGAAACAAATGATTGAACAACAGGCAATGCCTATGTAAATTATATCTTAGCTAACAAAAATGTATACAATGTAAAGTCATAGTGAATGACTATATTACAATTGGTATACCTATCTGTTAGGTCCAGTATAACGAATTTCGTGCTGTGTCTTCTTGCCCTTTTTATAGTGTTATCCCAGTGGAGCACCTCCCACCAGTCACATTGAACCAGTCGTCCCCACTCCTTTTATGATAATGGTTTTCACATAGCGTTGGCGAGTAATGAACTACCCTTTACTAGGATCTGTAAATGGAGCTGGTGAGCATTTTTTTTTCGTCTATGGGACAGAAACCAGGGCATTTGCCTCACATGGTGCGAGCGGTCGACCGAAGGCCAAAAGTGAGGCGGTGTCAAGGGAAACGTTAGGAAGAGAGTTTTGAACACATGCAGCCATAAAGGAATCACCTTAACCCAAAGGATACAGAGCAAACACGTTGCACTATAATTATCAAAAACTATAAACATTGACGAATTGTTTCCTTTCCTTTATCGATGTGGGTAAATTCTCTTGTCCTATGTAATATGGACTTGCATTATTACTTCAATGATTTATGGATGTAGACTTAGTCCAATTTACGGAGTGTTGTAATGTACCATACTTATCATAATCATCTTAATGTATTGCAAAAAGTGTCTTTCATCTTTAGGTGTCACGTCGATAAATGCCATGTTATAACCATGGTTGGTTTGAGGTCGTTAACCTCTTAAAACATTTCATAACCACACTAATAATGACCTTGTGAATCAGTGTTTCTTAAGATCTGAGACACAGGAGAACGACCGTAAATGATATCTTTTTCCTATACGTCACGTTATTTCCCCCGAGTAAGAACTACACAGCGGATGAAATATGGGCACATTACTGCTCAGCTCATTTCGGCTGTTCAGTGCACGTCTAGTGGACGTAATCTAAAGATGATATTTGAAAACCATAATGTTTTCGTATAAACGATAATTACCCCCCTGCACATCAGACGGGAATTATAGGACTAAAAGCAACATTTCTATATAAGAGTTTCATATTCAAACTCATTACTGAAATCCAGACTTTTTGATACGAGAAATCAGCCAGTAAATGATTACGTCATAATTAATATCTGTAATAACGCAGTTTCAAAAGGCGTTTTTTTTATCCAAATGGAATCACCTTGTGTTTCAGTGCAGATATTGAACAAATAGGTCACTTCGTACATAATACAATCTTAAAGGTTATCACGGTACATTTTTGTGATCAGAATATTACATTTTCAGCTTTCAAAATATAATAGAATTCGTTCAAGTTGAAAGAGAGAATCAAATAGTTGTTGGCATGTAAATAGAACTGATGGGCAAATGCTTACTGTTTAATTCCCATGTAGAAAGATTCTAGTAGTCAATAATCGCCGTGTGCTGCTATATCAATAATACAAAAGAAATGATATAATCTGATTACACTGAGATGTAGCAGTAATAACCATATTAACAAAGAAATATTGATATTTTTAAAATAAAAACTTGAGTCGCTTAGAGATTTGGGGTTTTCTAAAAACACATTAGAAATGAAAGTCAATGACCAGGAAGGAAATCGTGATTTCCATTTCCAATTGCTTTCAGCTCAGCATTGTCTCCAAATGATACCATTACAATGTCTGTATAGCATCTAGGGTGACTACTCCTTATATAGCAGGCATTTGTGCTTTCAAGAGTGTTATCAATCATGAATGAACTTTTATCTACGTAAACAGTTCGGTCACTGTCCTTTGTGATAGGGAGGCTGACAATGTAGCCTGGTGACTTAACGACTGACAATATTTGCCTGAATTCATTGCTGAAATCGTGACCTAGTTACCTGACTTACAGTATGACATGGTTTTGCTTAGCGAACAGACATCATTGACCTGGATACCTGACTGACATTATTGACAATGATACCTGACTGACATTATTGACCTGGATACCTGACTGACATTATTGACCTGACCTAGTTACCTGACAGACGTTATCTACCTGGTTACCTGACTGACCTCGTGACCTGGTTACCTGACTAACACTGTGACCTGGTTACCTGACTAACACTGTGACCTGGTTACCTGACTGACACTATGACCTGGTCACCTGACTGACATTATTGACCTGGTTACCTGACAGACATTAATTTCAATTTCAACAAATTTTATTGGATGTAAACTATTTATCATAAAAAAGCAAAAAACTGAAGAAAAAATACTGAAGAATGATATGTTCAATTTGTCCAATGTACATTATTTAGCTGTATTTAGGTACATTTATCTAGGTTTCATTTACATGGTATAAAACTCTCAAAGTAAGTTTTATATAGATAATCTGATAAGAGAAAATTTGAGAAAATAAGAGAAAACATATTCTGTAGTATATATTGAATTTATAGCTTCCCAGAGAACACAACTCGTACACTGTTATATTGTTATATAGAGGCTATAACTCATACAGGAATTAAAAATAAATAAAATAAAATAAGACAATTAAATACATAAACAATAAACAGACAAGTAAATAAAATCAAAATAAGGTAAGTACATATTTATGAAATAGATATATAAAATATATATATATGAGTTTCATAAAAGTTTTTTATAGTTATGATTCAGTTAATTGTGGAAAAATCTACTAGATTGTAAGATAAAATTTGATACATGCGACAGTATATCCCTGTTTTCGATATCATTACATCTTTTACAACCGTGTAGTAAAGTAAACATACTTAAATGATCATGAGCATAGTGATTTAAATTTTGTTGCAGGGTTCGCGAATATTATTGTATTTGGTGCATTCATAGAAGTAATGAGTGGTAGTTTCAAAAGAACAGTAACAGTCCCACATTGGGGATTCAGCTAAATGATCCTTATAACGGTCATAGTTTAGGTTACTAGCATTGTTTCTTAGCTGACATAAAATAATATTTATTTCTCGATTGCCACCAAGTTTGAAGGCACCAGTTGTATCAGAATTTGTATTTAGGTTGTTATTCAGTAATCTTTTTAGCTGTGAAGTGGATTGTATGTCAGTGATATGTGTAGCTATTCTATTCATTTCATTGAGCATGGAGGGAAAAAAACTTTCAAAATAGCTTATTGTACGGCATAATGGGGGATCATAAAGTCTGTTTGTTCGGGGGGATATCTATCTAAAGTTTCATCATGAATGAATGGTTCAATAATATCTCTGAGATAGTCTGGTGTTTCGTTGTTCATTATTTTAAACATCAAAATAAGTTTATGTTTATTTCTTCTGGAGCTCAAAGTTTCCCATCCAAATTCTTTTTATAATTTATCATGTGCTGCTTCGTAGACCTGTTATTATTCTTCAAGCTTTTAATTGTATGGATTCTAATAATTGTTTTTGGGCTAAAGTACAGTTGTTCCAACATCTGAATATTCAAGTATTGGTCTTATATAAGATATATATATAGTCGTTAGTGATTTTCTATCAATTTTACTTTTTAATAATATTAAAATGTTTATTCTTTTATAAGTTTTATCATAAATTCTTGTTATATGTTGATTCCATTTAGCATCATCACTAAGTGTAAGCCCCAAATGAGTAATATGTTCCTTATTTTCATCAATCAAGTTGTCATAAAATGTAATGCGTGGGTGATTCTTGTTTACTTTTCTTGAAAAATTAACAGATTTTGATTTAGAAGGATTAAATTTGATGTCTCATTCAGTAGCCCACAGTTTAATATTATTCATGTCTTTTGTTAGATATCGTGCCAATTCAATGGGATTGTTATCACATATACCATACAGGGAAGTGTCATCAGCGAATAGTTTAATTTTATTTGATATACAATCAACAATATCATTAATATATATTAAAAATAATAACGGGCTGAGGACCGAGCCTTGAGGAAACCCTACTTGAACAGGATCAAACATAGATGAATAACCTTCAGTTTGTACTCTCTGTTTTCTATTAGTTAAAAAAATTGAAACCAATTGGTTACCTGAAAGACATTATACACCAGGTTACCTGACTGACATTATTCACTAGGTTACCTGACTGATATTATTGACCTGGTTACCTGATAGACACCGTGACCTGGCTACCTGACTGACAATATCGACCTGGTTATCTGACTGACAATATTGACCTGGTCTCCTGATTGACATTATTGACCTGGTTACCTGAAGATATTACCTGGTTACCTGACTGACATTACTAACCTGGTTACCTGACATGCATTATTAACCTGGTTACCTGACAGACATCATTGACCTGGATACCGGACATACACCGTGACCTGGTCACCTGACTGACATTATTGACCTGGATACCTGACTGACACTGTAACCTTGTTACCTGACTGACATTATTGACCCGGTTACCTGGCAGACATCGTGACCTGGTTACCTGGCAGACACCGTGACCTAGATACCTGACTGACATTATTGACCTTGTTACCTGACTGACATTATTCACCAGGTTACCTGACTGACATTGTTCACCAGGTTACAGACATACACCGTGACCTGGTCATCTGACTGACATTATTGATCTGGATACCTGACTGACATTATATTGACCTGATACCTAACTGACATTATTGACCTGGTTACCTGGCAGACATCGTGACCTGGTATCCTGACTGACACCGTGACCTGGTTACCTGGCCGACACCGTGACCTAGATACCTGACTGACATTATTGACCTTGTTACGTGACTGACATTATTGACCTGGATACCTGACTGACATTATTGACCTGGTTACCTGACATGCATTATTGACCTGGTTACCTGACAGACATTATTGACCTGGATACCGGACATACACCGTGACCTGATACCTGACTGACATTATTGACCTGGTTACCTGACAGACATTATTGACCTTGTTACATGACAGACATTATTGACCTGGATACCTGACAGACACCGTGACCTGATACCTGACTGACATTATTGACCTGGTTACCTGGCAGACTTCGTGATCTGGTTACCTGACTGACACCGTGACCTGATACCTGACTGACACCGTGACCTGGATACTTGACTTACACCGTGACCTGATACCTGACAGACATTATTGACCTGGATACTTGACTGACACCGTGACCTGATACCTAACAGACATTATTGACCTGGATTCCTGACAGACACCGTAACCTGATACCTGGCTGACATTATTGACCTGGATACCTGACAGACACCGTGACCTGATACCTGGCTGACATTATTGACCTGGTTACCTGGCAGACTTTGTGATCTGGTTGCCTGACTGACACCGTGACCTGGATACTTGACTGACGTTTATGACCTGGTTACTTGACTAAAACCTGATATTCTGGCTGACATTATTGACATGGCTTTCTGATCGACATAATTGTTGAGTTTCTGGTTATTAACATGGTTTTCTGACAGGCCTGGCTGGAAAAGTTGAGTTTGCCTTCTTGATTCAATTAGAATTATTTGTATTCCCGCTATCTGATAAATGTTGAAATGTATGGTGATTTCCTGCTTTTTATTGACCTTAAATTAAAGATAATCTATGAAGTATGTGCTAATTATAGTAGCCATCAAATTTTCTTACACGATTAAGATATATGAGCTTTTATGAGTCGCATATTTAAAACGAAGTCATTAACGTAATTGTGATACGAATGATAAATAAAAATTATATAATCAATAAAGAAAAATCACGTAGACTCAATTTAATTAGCAGAATGATATATGATACTAATTATAGATAAACAAACATGGTTGTATCCGGTTTGGAGCAGTCGGTGAAAAAACTATAAGGATGTTCCTGTGAATCCACAACTGTGAAGCCAAGCAATAGTTTCATATCTTTTTGGAATGTTTACGTATTTCTGAAATTATAAAAAAAAAATGGCCAATCCTTTCATCGACTGTACTTTTCGAAACCTCAGGTGTCATTCATTTACAAGTTTGTATTTTTCCCGACTTTTTTTATTAAGCAACTTTTTCTTGTATATATACCTGAACTTATTAAGTGTAAAATCATATAGATGATTTATCAACTACTTTTAATGTATTTCAAAACAAAAACGGGAGGAAATAACAAATTCTGTCAATGTAAATATTTCTATTGATTAGCAAATAAGGCTGTTTATCATTACCACAATGATTTTGAGGAAATCGTTTTAGATTAATAGAAAATAAATATCTTTCCGACCACCTTCACCCATAGTAAGTCATAAAAAACAAGGCCACTAAATGATTTGGTTTCTATAAAATATTTCAAAACATATATTCAATCAGATAAATATAACGGTTTTTTTCTATGTGAACAAGTCATCAAGGCATTATGATACATGCATGTGTGCAAGCAAGTTTTCTGATGTTCAAAAAATTGGTATATTCATATCTCAAAGCGGTTGTCTTGCACGTGATATTTCCTTTTAATATTTTACAGTGATTGATAGCCTAACTTACATCAAAAATGCATACAAAAACCAACGAAAATAGTTTTCTTTGGTGACATGTTATCACTTATGTACAGGTATTTATAAGACACCTTGCTTTCACTGTTGTTTTTTTCCAAAGACTTGCAACGAACCAAGATTTATGTAGAAAAATATAAATTTGCCAAAACTAATTTGGGCAATCAGAATATATGGTAGGAAACGAAAGATTTTGACATCAAAGCGTTAGATGGAATATTGGTCTTAAAATCAGTAGACTTTCGCATGGAGCGGTATAATTAACATGTATGATTTGGAACAAGAAAACAATACTGATTTGTCACAGCAATAAATTAAAGAAAACATTTGCTTTTTGAGTTTTTTGCGACCATCTAAAGAAAGATTAATGTCTTTTTTCCTTTTTCTGCTTCGACACGATAAAGGATCATGAATTGACTGAAGTTGCACTTTGATAAATCTTTCAGTAATATGATTATGCGATTTTGCACTTTCTGACTTCACTCTAATCCGTGCACATCGGCTTTAAAGTCGGCATTGCTCGCTTTAATTTAGTCATTAAGAGTGCGCTTTCATACAGCAGGGCCTTAGCCAGAGTAAATATCGGATTAAATCAATACAACATCTGAAGCCTTTAATCATTTTGTCAAACAGAAGTATGTGCTTTATGGCAATTTGAGTATTGACAAAAATGTGCGATTGAGTCTTCAAAGATACTAGTTTAGGACACTATACATGGGTTATATCATTACTGAATTATGTCATCTGTCTCCGTTCAGCAGTTAGCTTTTGTCAAGCAGTAAATAGGGATGAGAGATTGAAAAGGTTCGGACCAAATATGAAAGCCAATCTTTGCTCAGAAGTCTCCTTTATCATCAAGAAACCGTATTTGTTATATATCTAAACAAGTATTATACATTTCCCTCCCAAACGTTTTGTTTTCTTTAGATTTTATTGGAAACAAAACAAATGTTTTAATACTGACTTTTCATCTTGTCGTTTAATCATAAACCTCTTTAACTACCTTATTTGTGTCAGGTAAGGTAGAGATGTCATTATGGTTCATATTAAACCTTTAGAATGGGTAGCATGCTTTTTTTCCGTTAACTCAAACCCCAGTTGTTGACAACAGACAAATGATCATATGACATTTTTTCTACTTCGATCTGTTTCAAAAAATATATTTTTTAAATACAGTGATTGATTGATCCATACTATTTCTCCTTGGATACAACGGTAACACGTGGTAGCCAATTGTTATCTTTATACTATTCAAAGATAGTTCAATTTAAATTCTTATCTGGTATATTAACCCTATACCAGGTATTTACTCAGTTAAAATGTCATTAAGGATATTACGCCATCGCAATCTCATCCCTAAACCAAAGACTGCGTTCTTGAAAGAAGTTCCTTTACAAGTATGCATGTATATCACGTCAAACAAAATGCAAATTATCATATCGACTTCCAGAAATAAAGTTCTTCGCCAAGAATCTCATCAACAATATTACTCTTCATCAAACTAAGAAAATACAACTGCCGTACTATAACATATGGCGGCATAACGGATATTTCTTACGAGCTGGGTTTTATCTATTATTCACGACCTCCTGGGTGCGCTCGATTCTAATCAAAGTACAATGTACATGTGCTTAAAGTGCTAGTTTGAGCTGTTGTAAATCTGCACCCATCACAAGAGTACATGTGATGTGAATGAAACGAACGCTAGACTAAGCATCAGGGGAACCATGTGTCAGCAAAATAAAATGTAGATGACTTCAACAAATAATAAAAACATGCCTTCTTTGTTATTGGCCATAAAAGTTCACTCTATACCATGTGTTGTAATTGTGTCACAAATAAACTATTTGTACTCTAATATATAGAAGCTGAAGGAGGACAATGTTGAATCATAGGTCAATACAGAATTGGCTTGCTGGCATAATATGGAAGACAACACCGTTACATTATGTACACTTTAATGAAGTTAAAGCTGACAATGCAAGATAAAAACATGCAGTTGAAATTTAAAAAAAAAAAATTTTTAACGAAATTTTTTTTTCAAAAATTGTTTCTGAGACATCCCCTAGTTATGACAGTGTGGTATCTAAGGAAGTGGCAGCCATTTTTCTTTTGCTCTGCTTAGTAACCTTCACTGGCCAACCCCCTATATAAAGCACGGGACACTTGACACACGTGTATCATTCTAAACATGTCTTGTCTCAGATACACATGCCCCGATATTGCAAATAACAATGTCAAATTGAAAATAAACACTGCACTCACCTGACAATAGTTCATTGAAGTAATAGATGAATGTGTTGTCAGCTAAATCCCAACATATGTCCAATACGAACTAATAAAACACTTCAATATACAGTAGGTTTTACACGTACATGTAGAACGACACGTGTGTGTTTTTGATAGTTGTCGCTCGTTCGGGTCAGGTACGTAGTCACGTGTATATGGTCAGTTGAGTGCATCGGGTATGATGATATACGTGGAGATATGTGGACGGATTATTGTTTGGATTTCTATTCACTTGCGTTGGATTTTATTTTGAGAAACATCTAATTGACAACTAGTCCGCTAAACCTTCCTATATTATTAGGCTTTTTTTTTATTTTTTTTTTTGCCTAATATATATTAGGCAAAAAAAAAAAAAAAAAAAATAAAAAATAAAAAAAAGCCTAATAATATAGGCAGGTTTAGCGGACTAATTGACAACTTGGAGGAGTTGACATGTTTTCTTGCTAAAAAAAGTTTCATATAGTTTTACAGGTGAGGGTTTTGTATACCTATTTGTAGGTGATATCACCTGTAGACTGCTAGGTGTATAGGTACATGAATGAGCGCACGTGTGTCGATTCACGCGCTTTATATAGGGGTCGGTGAGTCGTCGGAATGTAAAACGAAAAATGGCTGTCCTCAACCGGGGAATGTCTCGTAAACGATTCTTGAAAAAAAGAGTATACTTATTAAAAAATCATTTTAATAATTTTAATTTGCATTGTCAGCTTTAAGAATAACTCAATGTTGCATCGTGGGTACCGCAATACCATGGATATTTGTTGACATTTGGAAGGTTTAATGTTAGATTTGTTACATTTCAAATTTAAATGACTTGTGTCCAAATGTTTTCATAAGAGTCTAACGTGACGCTACCCATATTGAAATGCTTCCCGAAATGGAACACTTTAAAAATATGTGATCAGAAGTTTCCGTTTACAATCAAAACAACCAATAACTGTCCTGAACAAAAATAAAGGTGCTGAATAGTAACTGTGACAATAATTAGATATAATTTTCTTTCCAGTTGCTTATTATCTGTATTTAAAAACTAAAATAATGAAATTGTGAAAAGATCTGGGAAACGACGTCGCGCGACAACCCTAAAAACACCATATATTTCAAAACAAGAGAAACAACATTTTTTTATGATATCTATACATATTTTAATCAAACTATATTTAGGAGGGGTTCCATTTTGGGTACTCAAACCTGCTGAAACATGGGGCTAAACCGGACATGCTTCAAGCTTTATTTCTAAATATATTCACTACTGACAAGTTAAAAAAATGAAATTATTACTGAAGGCAATTATTTGTGGAAAATTAAGATAAAAACTATGGATTCATGTACACGTTAGAAATTTTTCACAATTATCTTCAAAAAGTGTTCCAATATGTGTAGCGTCGCGTTAAATGATCGCCTAATGATACGTAAACAATTCTTTAACACGAGATAATATGTAACATTTTTAACACACGGAAATTAGCATACAGAAGTGGACAGTTACCCTCTATTTGAATGCAGTAGGTTTATAATTTAGTTGTACAAATAGACCCTACTAGAAAGATCAATTGATTGAAAAAAACGTAATTCAATACATTTGTTTTTACTTTTCACCAGTTTCCATATTGTAGTTCACAGGTTGTGCTCTAAAGTGTATTATAACAAAGCTACCAGCATATTGTGACAGAACACATTGTAAGGCGCTACCGTTACCGTAACACTCTAAGTATTAGTGGTTAATCGCAATAACGTTTCCTCTTACTAATCCCATACTGTGCCATGGTTATTTGTTCAGTTAAACTACATACAGCTAGTGTCGCAACAATGAGTATTTCAGCAACAAGGAAAAACAAACCCACGTCGTTAACGTAGTTTCTTCCATTTGCTGTCTAAGGAATATTGGGTCATGACGAAAGTCTGTTGTTATTGTAATCATTGTAACAATCAAAACAAATATTTTGCATTTCAAGACTGGTACAAAATCTGTAATTCCTGTGATTGTCATTGTTATTTCAATGCGTTTGACACTTATATATTCTATTGGGACAATACCAAAAACATATTCGAAACGTGTTGTTTTGTTTTGAAATAAAAAATATTTTTGATTACGGTAAGCATCCAAAAGCCAAGCGTTTTGGAAATGTAATAGACACATTAATTTAGCAAGCACATACCTTGCATGCTTAGATGCGACTTATCTACCAATAAGCATTGAAAATATTATTTTTCCTCCATAGCTCGTTTCGTTTTGTTTCTGTATGTTGCAAGCTTAAAAGAAGAAATGTAGAAAGTAATCACCTTGTCATGACACTCATATATATACCAAAATCTGTGTAATGGTTATAGCTTTTTTGCAACAGAGTCGTAAAAATCTGACATATCTGTACCATAATATCACGGTTATTATCCACACATTTTGTCAATTATACATACATGATCGCCTTACTAATAGACATGGACCGCCATAGTCAGCTTGGGATCATTTCCTCTCACTGTTTAGTTGTTTATGATGTACTTATCCTCCAATACTGTCAGCATTCACTTTATCCCAGAATGATCAAATTTTCCCTATCTATAGTTGAAGCGGCGACTCCGCATTAGTGTATACGATTTAAAGGCTAATGACATCGTCGTAAATGGTGATTTTGTCAGATATCTATGAAAACGCTGTTGGAGGCAACTACTAAAAAGTACAACAAACAAACAGGTTAATAAAAAGGTTAGAAAAACATAACAGTGTATATATCAAGAAGCATGTACCTTCAATACACATCAAAATTATTAAGACAAACTCTAATGGAAACCAAATGTAAGGACCTGTTTTATTCTAAACCTTGACAGTAAAGGGCACAGTGATCAATTGTTCACTGGTAACGATTGAGGAGCGCCCAATATACCGTATAGGGGTCGTCCTTACATCAGCCAATGTATTAGGGTTTCAGTACAGCCTAACTTCATCCATTCTTGCAGTATTTTACTATTATCTAGCCAGTACAAAAATAATCTCCTGATCATCGACCAAACCCGCAGCTCTTGAACGTGCTGTGGATCCATAAGATCATTTAAAAGGGAAATAGGTAAGGTGTCTCTATATTCCAGAGCAGCCCTAGAATAGAGGTAGTCAGGATACCGCACATAATCATCACGGAAAACGTGATTATATTAAATCTGGTAAAAATATCATTTAAAACTACATTTCTGTTCGGAAGCAAATGTTTTCAATAACCATGCTGAATTTCGGATGTTGATTATAAAATATAAAGTATACAAACTGATCGAGCATTGTACTACTGCAAGGCAATTTTTTGTTTGCCAATGGCAAATCCACAGGGAATTGAAAGAAGAAACATGAACAACCTATTTACAATGCTTCTCATTCATTAGTGGAGTGGCAGCAACATCACAGTATGAAAGTACACATGGCCCCGATTAACACCTTTTCACTTCTTGTTTTCACTTTTTCTCCCTTTTTCTCTTTCTTTATTTGTTTTGTTCGGTAAACAGTCTTCCTTAAACAAATCGATTGCGTGTTCCATTGTAGCGACGTTACGCGGTATCAGACAACCAATCATCCTTATGTACCGAAGTTGACAGTGGGCCGTACGGGTTTCCCGCGCTAACCACTCATACCATTGACGATTCTTCAGCAATGCTACGATAGCTCCAAATTCAATTCAGTAATGATGGAATAAGGGCGAGAACCCTCTTCACGATGTTACTAGGCGAGTTTGAGATATTGTGAAGCCCCAAGGGAAGAACAATGGATGGAGAGAGGCTGTGCGTTCCTCGTTCTAGGTCTGTTTGTCTTTAGTTAAGTATTCAGGTCAAACGTACTTCTCATTTATCTGTCTGAAGCTAAGAGAATCAATTATCGCGGGACTTCCCAATGTAACCTCTACATCACTGTTATCTATATCACGTGGACGATGGGTAAGCCTCAATGTGACCGGCATTAAGCACCATTACCTAACCGCGGCTGTTAATGACACCATCACATGTCTTATACACCAGTCAACCTAACGGAATGCCAAAAGGACCGGTAAAGCTGGTCCAGAACCCAGTCAGTGGCGTCCCATCAATTACCAACGCTTCTCAACATTCAATAATTTGGCGAAAACATTATCTTGTCATTACTTATAAGATTTACATTCTAAAAGATGCTCCACTGCCGACAGAGCATAAACGATACTCATCATTCTTACAGTCATTGGTGTTTAATCGTGTATATATATGTCTAATTAACACAAAAAAACAAATACAAAATAATTAAATTTGCTTTTGGTGCATGCGCAATAAATAAATCATTTTATATAGGACATAGTGCAAGGGAATTTTTTCGGGATGCAAATAATGATTTTTGATATTTTTATCTTGAAGTAAAATTAGAAGCTCAAACTTTTCAATGGTTGTAATGCTGTAAATAAAGTAACTTTTGTAACTGAAGAAAAATATTTAATCGTCTTCCCCTGTTTTTGATACAGAAAAAATACCATTTTCAGCGGTGGAGCATCTTTAATGATATATGCCGAAAATATTCTTTCAATAGTTCCCTCCATAATTATGACATTACTCGTATTGTTCATCACTATCGGTTTGTTTTTTACAATCAATACGCTAGTGTGTATTTTCCAGCTATTTAGGTGGCATCTGGGCCATGGGCTAGGAGGGTCCCACATTTACCCCAAGACCTCCGAACCAATATTTTTCTGAACCCCTTATGACCCACTGATCACAAATCAAAAGTTGGGATGAGCTTCCGGTTATGACGTCATCAAAAATGACCGCCATCTCGAATTTCAGTAAAAAGTGAAAAATAGTTCTAATATTGATAGTTTTCAACCAAATTAGACAAATGAGGTATCAAAATGACCATAATAGAACACCAAAACATATTAGGACCAAATAACCCAACATATGTAATGATTTCTACGCAGGAAATGAAAAAATCGGATTTTAAGCTCAAAAATGGTAATTTTCAGCAATTTTTTTCATATTTGGCTTGACGCAGTAAAAATGTTTCCCGACAAAAATCTATTATTCGTAAGCAGTTATTTGACCTCTTATCAATTAGTTAAACAATAAAATAACAATATTCAGATGCAAAAGAGAATTTTCATTATTTACAAAACATCACTGGGTACGTATACTGGGCATATGGTTGTTATTTTTACCAAACCGCTAACACTATTAGTTACACAGTTTGTTAGTGACCTAATACGGAAAAATATTGGGTCTAAAATAAACTTGTATCGGGCGAGGCCATTACGGAAAATATTGGGTCTAAAATAAAATTGTGTCGGACGAGGCGAAGCCGAGCCTGATTTCCGTATTAGGTCACTAACAAACTGTGTAACGAATCTATCCCGCCGAAGACCCTTTAAATGAAGTAACTGCTAAATGCTTTATGTACTGAGTATGAAAACCAAAACGACTCGATCAAAACTTAAAACACACTTTTCACCTCACTGAAGACTCGAATGCGTTTTCATGGTCCATTTCTGTTAAATAATCCTAAATAAGTGTTGCCGATTTCGGTTTGCTTTAGCGCTATCATTCAAACATTTTGTCTCTTTGAGTGCCATCTTGCTGCTAATGACGTTAGGGGCAAAGACCGATAACTCTATCGTCCAAACCTGATACGATTTCTACTAACCTGATACGACTATTTTAAGCAATAGGAATACAAGATTCTTATCGGAGGCGGGATAATACAGCTTTCTGGTGTCTTAGAATGTCCTGAATATAACATTGGCTTTTGACGATTTCTATCTAAACAAAGGACTAGGTATGGTAAGGGTCTTTTGTGGCTCCATAATCCGCTAATTTTCATAGTCTGTTATTTTAAGATGTGAATCTTGCATTTCAAATATTAACTACATACCTGACATATTTGATAGTGCTATTAGGTAATATAGCAGTTCTAATTGCCATGGCAACCATATTTATTATGAATAAATTATGCAAAATATCAAAAATTTATCATAATTGGCCTTTTTATGCAGTTTTTCATCTAGTTAACATAGAGCGCATTCTAGAACAAACTTTATATTTCTAAAAATGTTGTATTCTTCTTGTCTGCTATTTCCCTTAAAAGATATAAATATGTTCTAGGTTGTGATCTATTGCTTTTAAAAGAAAAACTATTATAAGATATGCCATAAGTGACCTTCAAATTTGCATTATTTATACAAAGTTACCATGGTTATACAGCAAAATCATACTTTCTGTCAACAAAAATATCATTAAGTTTTTTATCAGGGGCGTATTCAATATTTCAAACGCAACAACTTGATTTCTAAATACTTTATTTGAAATTTGGTAAGATTTAGGGGCCAAAAACAGCCATTACCATAACTAGTCCTTTTGATTTAAAGTTGGCTAAATGTCTAAGTGGTACTTCAAAATTTCCGAACATAATCAATTTTCATGTTCGAAATTTTGTAGACTAGAAGCGTCTCAATATGATTTATTACAGCACAACAATAGAGTATGAAATTAAAACTTAAGTAAGCCTGTGTTTACGTTAATATCATGGCACTTTCCGAAACATCTAGCGTGTTTTAGAATGAGCCCATTCATTGTTTATTCCCTGTGTATAACATAAGGAAATGTCAGATGGTTACTACAGTGTCACATATTTCTTTCAGTGGTTCTCAATGATCATCATTATCATTCTGCGTGATTTCTCGCCAGAGTGTCGTCGTCGATATCGATGAGCTGATGGGCTGATGTGACATTACATTACCGGTTTACCATCGTGGTTCCAACTTGTCAACCGTCCATGGCCAGAGTAAACATCAGGACATCGGGTTCAGGGATCTGGAAGCTCTTCCTGTTTCCAACTTAGTACTTCACATATCGTATATGATGTTCCTGAATTCCCCGGCATGATGGAAAAGACACCAGATCCACATTCTTCGAAGGGTTGAGTTGGTTGTCCTCAATTGGTATGAAGCACAATTCCTCATTCTTGTGAACTCTCATCGACCATAGATGGCACAAGTGAATATTCTGAGGTCACAAATGAGGTCTGGAGTGAAGTTTCACTCTATGCTAAGACTGGAAAGCACTGTAGAGAACATTTCTGGAGAGTCTTCAGTGGTGTCTCCAAGCTTACACCAGATGCAACACAACCAGCACCTTCAAGTTAGTGGGAAAAGTCAGACAAATGAAGAATCCCCAGAAAACTCAATAGTTCACTGCAAGTGCTTTCTATGCTTGGCAAAGAATAAAACATTTAACATTCTTTAATGACCTCGAGTATATCACCTGTGCCATCTATGGTTGTACGAGGGTCCACAAGGTTGACGAATGGTGCTTCATACTAAAAGAGCTTCTTGAGTCCGTTGTCCCTGATATGAACTCTGGCCATGGATGGATCATGAAAGATGACAGACTAGAAAAACACTGGTAATGTACTTTCACATCAGCTCATCCACATCGAAGATAACACTCTGGCTGTAGACAAATTTGATACTGAAAACTCGATTACTCAGATTCGGACTGCATGTACCAGCTACCAGACATGCCGAGTCACTTTAATGGATAGAGCAGTGGGAAGTGAAAGCTCGCACAATGATACTGATTATTATTGAGAACCATTGAAAGAAACATGTGGTACTGTAGTAACCATCTGACATTTTGCTAATGCTATACATAGGAAATAAACAATGGATGTGATCATTTCAAAGACACAAACGTTTTGGAAACTGTTAATGATATTTACGGAAACAAAGGCTTTGTTTAGGTTAAATTTGCTACGCTATCAGTAGGCGTCGTGTTGTAATTGTTATTTTTGAGAAATAGCAATCATGATTCAACCGTAATTGACGGAGTTATTGCTCTTTGCACTAATAATTACTATTGGACCTTAAGAACGCGATACCTTGAGTAAATATAAACTGATCTTAATGAAACTTTGTATGTAGACTAACATTGAAAAGATCTGGGACGCGTTCGAAAATCAGCTTGATTCGACATTAATTTACGGAGTACTTGTCATTTGCACTAATGATTCGAACCTTGTGAACGCAATAACTTTAGTAAATATAAACCGAGCTTAATGAAACTTTGTCTTTAGACTAATATTGGAACGATCTCGAAGGAGCTCGAAAATCAGAATGATTTTGCGGTAATTTAAGGACTTATTGCCCTTTGCAATAATAATTATTGTTTTGTGAACACGATAACTTGAGTAAATATAAACCGACCTTAATTGTGTATGTAGACTAACATTGGACAGATCTCGGACGAGATTGAAAATCATCTTTATTCAATAGTAATTTACAGAGTTATTGCCATTTCAATTATAATTATTGAATCTTGTGATCACGATAACTTGAGTAAATATGATCCGAGCTTAATGAAACTTTGCATATAGACTATACAAGTTTGAAATAAGTTTGATTCGACTCTTACTTATTTACGGAGTTATTGTCCATTGCAATGATAACTATTGAACCTTGTGAACACGGTAATGTGAGTAAATATGCACCAAGCTCAATGAAACTTTGTGTGTAGACCTATTAGATGCATTTTCTTTTTTCATGAACAAAAGACATCAGTTGGCTTGTAAATTACATAACTAATTTGTATCAAATATCAGGTGACCGTTAAGGCCCGTGGGCCTCTTGTTTGTTGTTGCTGTTGTGTTTACCAATTAATCAGATGTCAAATAATTGATTAAAAATAATAGTTTGCAGTTAGGAAACATTTTTTGCTACGTCAAGCTAAAAAAATGGAAAAGTTTGCTAAAAATTACCATTTTTGAGCTTAAAATCCTATTTATTTGTTGTTCTATTGTGATCATTTTGATACCTCCTTTATCTAATTCGGTTTAAAAATGTCAATGTTATGACTATTTTTTCCCTTTTTAGTGAAATTCGAAATGACGGCCATCTTGATGACGTCATAACCGGAAGTTCACCCAAACTTATGCAATGTTAACATTTTGATTTGTGATCAGTGCGTCATAAGGGGTCAGAAAAATATTAGTTCGGAGGTTTGGGTGTGGGTGCATGTGGTACCCTCTTAGCTCAACGCCGAATCTTTTTTATAAACAATATCAATACGAGTTACATAATCTGTTCCGGCATTCGTTCCCATTATTTCAATGCATTAACGAACACGCCACTATATTTTTTTTTGGGAATTCGACAAAGATATCAATCTGACTCGAATATTCATCTAAAGATCAGACCTAAAGCATCAAACAATGGCAAACTATCACCAAACTTAAGACTATACGAAGACTCTAGAAACTAAAGGTAGAATAGCACTAGATACTCCAGATGATTAGGGGTCATCCTGGACATAATATGACATACAAATCTGGGTCAGCTCCGGGCCATGTTTAATTGTTAAATGTGAATTTGTCGATGTAGCACATAAACAAAGGACTTGGTAATTCTAAATGAGATCTTGATTTTGACTAAATTTCGCCACAGACTTCATCACTCTGCATCCATGGGACCTAGGAATATAAGAAATGCAAAATTACCTATATAGATACTGAACCATCATGTTTATCACAGCTTAGCAAGTTTCCACGAGAATATCAATACAATTTCTGGATGATTTTGCTAACAAACTAATCAAATAAGTATCCTCGAAATGACATCTTCTTTTAAGAGAAAAGCTTTTAAAATAGTTGGAGACTACGCGTACTAATACCAGAGACCAAATGCTTTCTCTACGCTTGAAATTAGGAAAAAAAGGTAAAACGGAGATATTGAAATTTTGATAAAAGATGAGGACATCCTTTATTAGAATTCACGTTCTATGTATCCCGCTTTCAAAGAGAGTTGTCAATGGGATTGTGATTCTGTCTCAATGGTACTTAGGAATATTCGTAGTAGGGCTTTAGTCAGTACTAAACAGTAGTTAGAATCCTTATTAAAAGGTAAAGGAAACCACAAACAATTTGGCATATCCTTATCTCACTTACTACCAGTGAATCTGAAAAAGTTAAACACTACAGAAAGAGTCGACAATATTTTGCTTTCAGATAAACGGACGACGTGCAAATACGATTTAACACGTTTCAGAAGGATTTTAGAAAGTCAGAACTCATTTGCGATGAGTAAATGTTTGTAGCCTTCACACATCAACACTTTTAGCACAACTTAAAAGAAACAAGTAGCTGTTCAGCGAGTTGTAATTCATTATCTGTGCGCTCCATATTGTTGATGTGATCTTACGTGTCTAGCACTACCCTATGACCCATGTCGCCATTCCAAAGCGATATTGATTCCTAAAAAATCGGTAGTACAACATTTCCGTCGGTCCTTTATAATAAGTAAACTATCTTTTTATGGGGGAAGAGCAACTGAACAATAATTTTAATGGCGTGAAAATTCATGATCATTACTAGCAGCAGTGGTAAGGGGATTTTTGAACAAGGTCAATGTCCGTCGTGGTGGAGCAACACACATTCACTAAGTTCCCAATGATACAGGGGATTTGCTTTGGATATTTCGGATAATCTAGCGTCATAATATCTCTTCCATAAAGCTGGTGAAACATTCTTTGTCATCTTTAGTGGAGGTAAATCAAGATGTCTTGATTGTTAAGACTGATATCTATCCTCTAGACTGACATGGTGAACCCGCATGTCTTCCATACATACACACATCTATTGGAAGTTATTTTTCTCAAGACGCTGTCCATATCCAATGCACTGCTTGTCTTCCTTTAATTCCACTTCCCGCTGAAAATATGAAGCGGCATCATTCCCTGTTGTTGCTACCCTAATGGTATGTGTGCCCAGAGACATTCATTATGTAAATGCTATTTTTTTCACTTTCAGGCATTTTATCCACCTTGCACATGTCGCATGGCGTGTATTTAGGTGGGTTTTTTTTCCATTATGCTTGCTACAGTTTTCTAGTACGCAACTGTAAAAGACTAAAAACGAATAATTCTGATAGACTTTCCAAAGCATATCTCACCACTATCAATGAGCTCTCTTATGAGCATGCATTAGAAGTTTCCTAATTCCTATGATGTCGGATATCATAATCCACAAAGGATAAAGTATCTAGTCCGTGTACCTCATGTAGAGTGTTTTATTGGCCCTCCCCCCTCCCACACACACAGAGAGTTTTTTTATTATTATTATTTTTCTCTTGGCATCAGCTCATTGCCTGTGTTTGAGTGCAGTGAACACAATGGAATATTCCATGCACACAATTCACACATGTTCTAATATGGATAATCTAGTCTGCAACTACTAGTGTCCACTCGTGAGGCGATTTCCAGATTTGTGGATAAGAGAAAACTATTGGTCAGGTGACATAATCATGATATCACTATTGATTATAAAGTTGATCAATATGGATGATCTCATAGATATCAAATCATAAGTATGATACCTTCATTAGGCACTATGTACACATGGTTACCAAACACGTGACGAAGAGCAGTGTCTTGGAATGGTTTGTGCGTAACAAACAAATTCCTGTTGTTTGTCCAATTTGGATAAAAGTTGCTAATGGATAATACATGCTGACTGATTCATTTCAATGACAAACAGAATGTTTCTTTCCGATGTTCGAGTTGTGCGTAGAAACGGCGGTGAAAGCAGATACACCGTGAATGGACCACTTCCTGTATCTGAGTGACGTATGGGGTTTATGTCCCTGTATTAAGTAAGTGGTTCTAGACAAACGCAATAGAATACACCAGAAAGCCATTATCAAAGTTCAGCCGATGGCCACTGTATACAAACATAGGTTACAGTAAAAACCGGCGTCCATTAACGATAAATATATATTTGCACGGAAATAAAACCAGTGTATGGAAATTAAACATGCAGTATATCGGGAGTAACTGATAGCTATATAGTGTCGGCTAGGTTTCCTCTGTACTCTGGTACAGTCTACAATCCGCTGACAAATAATAACCGGAAGTTTAAACGGAGGTCAATTTCATTGGAAACATAGTATTGCATTTCTACTAAATGTCTGGATGTCCACCAGACCACCACTCATCAGCTCCTCTATAGTCTGGATGTCCACGACATCACCACTCATCAGCTCCTCTATAGTCTGGATGTCCACCAGATCACCACTCATCAGCTCCCCTATAGTCTGGATGTCCACCAGACCACCACTCATCAGCTCCTCTATAGTCTGGATGTCCACCAGACCACCACTCATCAGCTCCTCTATAGTCTGGATGTCCACCACATCACCACTCATCAGCTCCTCTATAGTCTGGATGTCCACCAGACCACCACTCATCAGCTCCTCTATAGTCTGGATGTCCACCACATCACCACTCATCAGCTCCTCTATAGTCTGGATGTCCACCAGACCACCACTCATCAGCTCCCCTATAGTCTGGATGTCCACCAGACCACCACTCATCAGCTCCCCTATAGTCTGGATGTCCACCACATCACCACTCATCAGCTCCTCTATAGTCTGGATGTCCACCACATCACCACTCATCAGCTCCCCTATAGTCTGGATGTCCACCACACACCACTCATCAGCTCCTCTATAGTCTGGATGTCCACCACATCACCACTCATCAGCTCCCCTATAGTCTGGATGTCCACCAACACCACTCATCAGCTCCCTATAGTCGTGTCATCACATCAGCTCCCTATAGTCTGGATGTCCACCAGACCACCACTCATCAGCTTCTCTATAGTCGGGATGTCCACCACATCACCACTCATCAGCTCCTCTATAGTCTGGATGTCCACCACATACCACCACTCATCAGCTCCCCTATAGTCTGGATGTCCACCAGACCACCACTCATCAGCTCCCCTATAGTCTGGATGTCCACCAGACCACCACTCATCAGCTTCTCTATAGTCTGGATGTCCACCAGACCACCACTCATCAGCTCCCCTATAGTCGGGATGTCCACCAGACCACCACTCATCAGCTCCCCTATAGTCTGGATGTCCACCACATCACCACTCATCAGCTCCTCTATAGTCGGGATGTCCACCACATCACCACTCATCAGCTCCCCTATAGTCTGGATGTCCACCAGACCACCACTCATCAGCTTCTCTATAGTCTGGATGTCCACCAGACCACCACTCATCAGCTCCTCTATAGTCGGATGTCCACCAGACCACCACTCATCAGCTCCCCTATAGTCTGGATGTCCACCAGACCACCACTCATCAGTCCCCTATAGTCGGATGTCCACCAGACCACCATTCATCAGCTTCTCTATAGTCGGGATGTCCACCAGACCACCACTCATCAGCTCCCCTATAGTCTGGATGTCCACCAGACCACCACTCATCAGCTCCTCTATAGTCTGGATGTCCACCACATCACCACTCATCAGCTCCCCTATAGTCTGGATGTCCACCAGACCACCACTCATCAGCTCCCCTATAGTCTAGATGTCCACCAGACCACCACTCATCAGCTCCTCTATAGTCGGGATGTCCACCACATCACCACTCATCAGCTCCTCTATAGTCTGGATGTCCACCAGACCACCACTCATCACTCCCCTATAGTCTGGATGTCCACCAGACCACCACTCATCAGCTCCTCTATAGTCGGGATGTCCACCACATCACCACTCATCAGCTCCCCTATAGTCTGGATGTCCACCACATCACCACTCATCAGCTCCCCTATAGTCTGGATGTCCACCAGACCACCACTCATCAGCTCCCCTATAGTCTGGATGTCCACCAGACCACCACTCATCAGCTTCTCTATAGTCTGGATGTCCACCAGACCACCACTCATCAGCTCCCCTATAGTCTAGATGTCCACCAGACCACCACTCATCAGCTCCTCTATAGTCTGGATGTCCACCACATCACCACTCATCAGCTCCCCTATAGTCTGGATGTCCACCAGATCACCACTCATCAGCTCCCCTATAGTCTGGATGTCCACCAGATCACCACTCATCAGCTCCCCTATAGTCTGGATGTCCACCAGACCACCACTCATCAGCTCCCCTATAGTCTGGATGTCCACCAGACCACCACTCATCAGCTCCTCTATAGTCTGGATGTCCACCACATCACCACTCATCAGCTCCTCTATAGTCTGGATGTCCACCACATCACCACTCATCAGCTCCCCTATAGTCTGGATGTCCACCAGACCACCACTCATCAGCTCCCCTATAGTCTGGATGTCCACCAGATCACCACTCATCAGCTCCTCTATAGTCTGGATGTCCACCACATCACCACTCATCAGCTCCCCTATACCCTAATGGGTATGTTATAACGTGGAGATTATTGTACATGCATCGTCATTATGAACAGATGCATAATGCTAACAATTTTATCAAATTAGAACACATGTTCCATGGTGGCAGTGTTTCTGGTTCTAACACTTCACTGGGCACCAGATCCTACACTTAACCTGTCGTTAACTTGTTCACGACGAACCAACTAAAGACGACGAAAGACACTAACTTGTAAAATCTCAATAAAGCATTGTCGATCTATAGGATATCATTTTCCATGAGCTTACGTGTCGGTACTGTTAATTTCTGATATACCCTATTCATTTGAAATACAACAAATGCATTTGTCTACATTTTCGAAAACATCAAGTTCTAGTTTTCATTTGTTCACCTACCCACGAGTTGGTAAATAGACGTTTAATATGGCGTCATGTCTTTAGAAACCTTGAGGCACTGCGTGCATTCGATTAGAAGCCATTGCAAATCCAAAGACATCTTACATGTTCACGCACTTGATAATAGGATCTGATTCTACAATAACCTTATGTGTTGTTTTTTTATCCCTCTTCGACCTTGATCCGTCGATTTCTGTTATTCTTGAAGTTTGTATAAACACATTGCCCAATCGATTTTCCCGTATCGTTCATGATACCAATGAGGATAAATAAGTTTGAACTCGGAAACACGTTCTATAACGATCAGAATCTAGATCTGCGACTTCGTCATGCGGACACTGTACATGTACAAATATGGTTCATTCTTCAGACCTAATACTGCTCCTTATTGCACTATAGCCCAAGTTAGATTTGTTCATATTGCACTGTCGTATAACAGAAAAACCTTTTTAGTTGAAGAATTTCTTTGAACTTCGTGATGAATTCCCAATACTTATCATGATCATGAGCCGAAAGACAATTGTGATGCAAAGCATGCCTGGATGCTTTCGTCCAAATAATATAGAATCTACATTCTATATCGGAATGTAACAGTTTTACACTGCTTAGCGTGAATGTTTCTATATGTCAGGCATGATTTTCAGTTTACCGAAGTGAAGTTGACATGCAATACATGCGTGTACATCTTTATTGAATTTGTCTGAAATTACTCCCATCCAAATACACCTTTCGGTCCTACATAATACCTTCTACGCGTCCATTTTTGACGCGTGCCAGTCTAATCGACAGACTATTGACTAAACAAAGAAAGATAACTCCTGCGAAAGCAAACCTGAAAACAACAAATAGAAGTGAGGAATACTTTTATTGTGTTTTGTTCAGCTGATTGACTGACATGCCCAGACGATGTAAGTTACACTGGATCAACATGAAAACATTGCCAACAAAACTATGTTTGCTAATTGTCATTACAAAGTACACACATTAACATTGTTGGACGGCATTTTACAAACAATCACAATATAATTTAATAATGTTATATAATTTCAAGCTTATACTCATGATAATATTAAAGATAAAGTGATGATATAAATTAATAAGAACAATTGCATCCATATAGAATGGAGAAATCCTGCATACAAATGTAACATATTTTTCAAAATGTTTTTTAGTTCAACATTTACATGACACACTACTGGCAGTGCATCTTGGAAAGTTTGGATTTTTCCACATTGAAGATGGCTACACATAAATCTGTATTGGTGATAAACTTCTATATATTGAAAACAAAATTCAGCCTATAACAGTGTGGGTTTTATCTTCAGTACCTCTGTAGACAATGAAAAAAGATCTGAAAGAACACTAAAACATGTCTGAAATACATGGATTACTTCAACAATCTTCTAATTACCACCTTAAACAGAAGTAAATAAAAATATGGTCTAGAAGGAATTACATCAGATTGTCATATACTCACTATTACAGAACATATACATAACAGATTCAAACAACTCATATACATATCACAGCCTGTATAACTAACAAACAATAGACAGACATTTTATCTAAAATATTCAAATAAATAAAACAAATAAATAACAGCAATTTTATGAAATATAAATGAATGGAAATGTAAAATAACTTTAATAAAAGGTATAAAAGGACAGATTTCATAATTTTCATACATGCAATGATTGCATATTATTTACATCTTATTGCATAAACATTCATAGCATTTACATTACTCAAATTTCTATGTATGTCTGATTGTCTTGTTTAAAGTTCACAAAATTTATCATACAATCAACAGTTTACACAAATTTTATGTAACAGAAGTGATGAAAATAGCTGCATATTTCCTATGTAATGATCAGAGTATAAGTAGGAGATCTTTTAGCAAAACTTTAGATCTTGATTTGTAACAGAACTAAATCAATCTCAGTTTAAAGTGATATGTCAAACTTCTCACCAGCACTGCCTCACAGAAATGTCCATTGCTCTATGTGTACAGAGGTAAACTTTTCTATATAGACCAATCAATAGACATAAATTTCAGGTCATATCTAAAATTATATTTTACCCAAGTTAAAAAAAACCTCCAGTCAATAATAAAAAGAGACCAAATAAAATAGATTAGTAATTCTAGAGGGAAATGGAAGGTAGTTTAACTGCAAAATAATTAACAGAAAGTGTTCTAAAAGAAACATTTGAAAGGGAAAGTCAACAGGGGCCAACAATTTCTAAACACTTGGAGCTCATGTTAAATGTTTATGATGAATTTATGAACATCATAGCCTAAAGAAAAACAATTGCTTTTAAAAAGGATTTTCAACACCTAATCATTCCAATAAATATTTCTATTTTTTCTTAAATGATATTATTTAGACACAATGAAGGCTATATAAAGAGGACAATAGGACACCAGATAATACCTTTGCTTCCAGGAGTGTGACCTACCTCCATTTTAACATCACCGGAGAACCAAGGTTGATTATATCACAAAACACTTATCATAATTAGCATAGCATAGTACAACCAACCAAGGATCTCCAACGATGCCATTTTAAAGGATATGATTATCCTATAGAAGTATTTATTCACACAAAATGGTGGAACTATACCTTGGTTTTAAGGAGTTGTGTGGTACCTTTTGGCAGTAAAAGTTCCACACAGCAGTTTAAAGGAGATAAGCTTGATAACAATAGATCATCTTAACTGAAAATTAAAGGTGGTACATGAATTGTATAGCTTGTGAAACAAGAATGTATGATTAGATGTATAGGACCAGCCCAAATTACTAAGTTTGTACCACCTGGGTCCCAAATGGTCAATTTTTCAACATTTGACATTTAAAACACGATTTGGCTACAAAGACCATCTTGTGTTTTTTGGATGGTCTTTATAGACAGCTTTGACAGTAATAAGAACAAATCCCATTGTTTCAGTGATTAGTGTTAATTATATTAATCAACTGAAATAAAGATTTGCAATTTTTTTAACAAAAAGAATTGATCATTCTTTAATTCATCATATAATTTGCAAACTAAAGCAAAGCTTGTTTTGTTGAGGTATGCAGTCTATAAATACACCCCTTAGTCCCAGTAAGTGGTTTAATCCTTCTCAAAGTTAATATTGTACCAGGACAGAGGGATTGACACATAATTGGATAAGCTGTGTTTACAAACATCTCTATAACAATCTATATCTACCAGCATGGCAGGAAGCTGCTGGGTAAAGTCATTCTACCACAGGACTAGTCAGTGGTCATTGGTCAGTGGTCAGTAGTCTGTCTGGCTACCTGTGCCTCCAAACTCTTCATTTTTTTCTCCTGAGATGTCAGTTGTTCTTTTAGCTGATGGAAAGAAAGAAATCTTTTGAGACAATATTATGTAATTAGTAATTAAAATTGAGATAATGATACAAAATTAAACATTATGACTGTGTTGACAAGTTTATATGAAATATTTAATTAATGTGCCACATTATATCGGTCAGTGACTTTATCTCAGACTGAACTACAACATGAATGTTTGTCAATAAGGTTAGTGAACACATTATATTGGTCAGTAACTTCATCTCAGACTGAACTACAACATGAATGTTTGTCAATAAGGTTAGTGAACACATTATATTGGTCAGTGACTTTATCTCAGACTGAACTACAACATGAATATGTGTTCATAAGGTTAGTGAACACATTATATTGGTCAGTGACTTTATCTCAGACTGAACTACAACATGAATGTTTGTCAATAAGGTTAGTGAACACATTATATCGGTCAGTGACTTTATCTCAGACTGAACTACAACATGAATATGTGTTCATAAGGTTAGTGAACACATTATATTGGTCAGTGACTTTATCTCAGACTGAACTACAACATGAATGTTTGTCAATAAGGTTAGTGAACACATTATATTGGTCAGTGACTTTATCTCAGACTGAACTACAACATGAATGTGTGTTCATAAGGTTAGTGAACACATTATATTGGTCAGTGACTTTATCTCAGACTGAACTACAACATGAATGTGTGTTCATAAGGTTAGTGAACACATTATATTGGTCAGTGACTTTATCTCAGACTGAACTACAACATGAATGTGTGTTCATAAGGTTAGTGAACACATTATATTGGTCAGTGACTTTATCTCAGACTGAACTACAACATGAATATGTGTTCATAAGGTTAGTGAACACATTATATTGGTCAGTGACTTTATCACAGACTGAACTACAACATGAATGTGTGTTCATAAGGTTAGTGAACACATTATATTGGTCAGTGACTTTATCACAGACTGAACTACAACATGAATATGTGTTCATAAGGTTAGTGAACACATTATATTGGTCAGTGACTTTATCACAGACTGAACTACAACATGAATATGTGTTCATAAGGTTAGTGAACACATTATATTGGTCAGTGACTTTATCACAGACTGAACTACAACATGAATATGTGTTCATAAGGTTAGTGAACACATTATATTGGTCAGTGACTTTATCTCAGACTGAACTACAACATGAATATGTGTTCAAAAGGTTAGTGACCACATTATATCGGTCAGTGACTTTATCACAGACTGAACTACAACATGAATATGTGTTCATAAGGTTAGTGAACACATTATATTGGTCAGTGACTTTATCACAGACTGAACTACAACATGAATATGTGTTCA
Source organism: Argopecten irradians (assembly GCF_041381155.1). NCBI lineage: Eukaryota > Metazoa > Mollusca > Bivalvia > Pectinida > Pectinidae > Argopecten > Argopecten irradians. The sequence continues at coordinate 55,218,988 of NC_091136.1, forward strand.
TAAGGTTAGTGAACACATTATATTGGTCAGTGACTTTATCACAGACTGAACTACAACATGAATATGTGTTCATAAGGTTAGTGAACACATTATATTGGTCAGTGACTTTATCACAGACTGAACTACAACATGAATATGTGTTCATAAGGTTAGTGAACACATTATATTGGTCAGTGACTTTATCACAGACTGAACTACAACATGAATATGTGTTCATATGGTTAGTGAACACATTATATTGGTCAGTGACTTTATCACAGACTGAACTACAACATGAATGTTTGTTAATAAGGTTAGTGAACACATTATATTGGTCAGTGACTTTATCACAGACTGAACTACAACATGAATATGTGTTCATAAGGTTAGTGAACACATTATATTGGTCAGTGACTTTATCTCAGACTGAACTACAACATGAATATGTGTTCAAAAGGTTAGTGACCACATTATATCGGTCAGTGACTTTATCACAGACTGAACTACAACATGAATATGTGTTCATAAGGTTAGTGAACACATTATATTGGTCAGTGACTTTATCACAGACTGAACTACAACATGAATATGTGTTCATAATGGTTAGTGAACACATTATATTGGCCAGTGACTTTATCACAGACTGAACTACAACATGAATATGTGTTCATAAGGTTAGTGAACACATTATATTGGTCAGTGACTTTATCTCAGACTGAACTACAACATGAATGTTTGTCAATAAGGTTAGTGAACACATTATATTGGTCAGTGACTTTATCACAGACTGAACTACAACATGAATATGTGTTCATATGGTTAGTGAACACATTATATTGGCCAGTGACTTTATCACAGACTGAACTACAACATGAATGTTTGTTAATAAGGTTAGTGAACACATTATATTGGTCAGTGACTTTATCACAGACTGAACTACAACATGAATATTGTAAAAGGTTGATAGTCAGTCAACTAAAGGTTTAGTAGAACACATTATATTGGTCAGTGACTTTATCTCAGACTGAACTACAACATGAATATGTGTTCATAAGGTTAGTGAACACATTATATTGGCCAGTGACTTTATCTCAGACTGAACTACAACATGAATATGTGTTCATAAGGTTAGTGAACACATTATATTGGTCAGTGACTTTATCTCAGACTGAACTACAACATGAATATGTGTGTTCATAAGGTTAGTGAACACATTATATTGGTCAGTGACTTTATCTCAGACTGAACTACAACATGAATATGTGTTCATAAGGTTAGTGAACACATTATATTGGTCAGTGACTTTATCACAGACTGAACTACAACATGAATATGTGTTCATAAGGTTAGTGAACACATTATATTGGTCAGTGACTTTATCACAGACTGAACTACAACATGAATATGTGTTCATAAGGTTAGTGAACACATTATATTGGTCAGTGACTTTATCTCAGACTGAACTACAACATGAATATGTGTTCATAAGGTTAGTGAACACATTATATTGGTCAGTGACTTTATCACAGACTGAACTACAACATGAATGTGTGTTCATAAGGTTAGTGAACACATTATATTGGTCAGTGACTTTATCACAGACTGAACTACAACATGAATGTGTGTTCATAAGGTTAGTGAACACATTATATTGGTCAGTGACTTTATCTCAGACTGAACTACAACATGAATATGTGTTCATAAGGTTAGTGAACACATTATATTGGTCAGTGACTTTATCACAGACTGAACTACAACATGAATGTGTGTTCATAAGGTTAGTGAACACATTATATTGGTCAGTGACTTTATCACAGACTGAACTACAACATGAATATGTGTTCATAAGGTTAGTGAACACATTATATTGGTCAGTGACTTTATCTCAGACTGAACTACAACATGAATATGTGTTCATAAGGTTAGTGAACACATTATATTGGTCAGTGACTTTATCTCAGACTGAACTACAACATGAATATGTGTTCATAAGGTTAGTGAACACATTATATTGGTCAGTGACTTTATCACAGACTGAACTACAACATGAATGTGTGTTCATAAGGTTAGTGAACACATTATATTGGTCAGTGACTTTATCTCAGACTGAACTACAACATGAATATGTGTTCATAAGGTTAGTGAACACATTATATTGGTCAGTGACTTTATCTCAGACTGAACTACAACATGAATATGTGTTCATAAGGTTAGTGAACACATTATATTGGTCAGTGACTTTATCTCAGACTGAACTACAACATGAATATGTGTTCATAAGGTTAGTGAACACATTATATTGGTCAGTGACTTTATCACAGACTGAACTACAACATGAATATGTGTTCATAAGGTTAGTGAACACATTATATTGGTCAGTGACTTTATCTCAGACTGAACTACAACATGAATATGTGTTCAAAAGGTTAGTGAACACATTATATTGGTCAGTGACTTTATCACAGACTGAACTACAACATGAATATGTGTTCATAAGGTTAGTGAACACATTATATTGGTCAGTGACTTTATCTCAGACTGAACTACAACATGAATGTTTGTCAATAAGGTTAGTGAACACATTATATCGGTCAGTGACTTTATCTCAGACTGAACTACAACATGAATATGTGTTCATATGGTTAGTGAACACATTATATTGGCCAGTGACTTTATCACAGACTGAACTACAACATGAATATGTGTTCATAAGGTTAGTGAACACATTATATTGGTCAGTGACTTTATCACAGACTGAACTACAACATGAATATGTGTTCATAAGGTTAGTGAACACATTATATTGGTCAGTGACTTTATCTCAGACTGAACTACAACATGAATATGTGTTCATAAGGTTAGTGAACACATTATATTGGTCAGTGACTTTATCTCAGACTGAACTACAACATGAATGTGTGTCAATAAGGTTAGTGAACACATTATATTGGTCAGTGACTTTATCACAGACTGAACTACAACATGAATATGTGTTCAATATGGTTAGTGAACACATTATATTGGTCATAGTGACTTTATCTCAGACTGAACTACAACATGAATGTGTGTCAATAAGGTTAGTGAACACATTATATTGGTCAGTGACTTTATCTCAGACTGAACTACAACATGAATGTGTGTTCATAAGGTTAGTGAACACATTATATTGGTCAGTGACTTTATCTCAGACTGAACTACAACATGAATATGTGTTCATAAGGTTAGTGAACACATTATATTGGTCAGTGACTTTATCACAGACTGAACTACAACATGAATGTGTGTTCATAAGGTTAGTGAACACATTATATTGGTCAGTGACTTTATCTCAGACTGAACTACAACATGAATGTGTGTTCATAAGGTTAGTGAACACATTATATTGGTCAGTGACTTTATCACAGACTGAACTACAACATGAATGTGTGTTCATAAGGTTAGTGAACACATTATATTGGTCAGTGACTTTATCTCAGACTGAACTACAACATGAATATGTGTTCATAAGGTTAGTGAACACATTATATTGGTCAGTGACTTTATCACAGACTGAACTACAACATGAATGTTTGTTAATAAGGTTAGTGAACACATTATATTGGTCAGTGACTTTATCTCAGACTGAACTACAACATGAATATGTGTTCATAAGGTTAGTGAACACATTATATTGGTCAGTGACTTTATCACAGACTGAACTACAACATGAATGTTTGTTAATAAGGTTAGTGAACACATTATATTGGTCAGTGACTTTATCTCAGACTGAACTACAACATGAATGTGTGTTCATAAGGTTAGTGAACACATTATATTGGTCAGTGACTTTATCACAGACTGAACTACAACATGAATATGTGTTCATAAGGTTAGTGAACACATTATATTGGTCAGTGACTTTATCTCAGACTGAACTACAACATGAATGTTTGTTAATAAGGTTAGTGAACACATTATATTGGTCAGTGACTTTATCTCAGACTGAACTACAACATGAATGTGTTGTTAATAAGGTTAGTGAACACATTATATTGGTCAGTGACTTTATCTCAGACTGAACTACAACATGAATATGTGTTCATAAGGTTAGTGAACACATTATATCGGTCAGTGACTTTATCTCAGACTGAACTACAACATGAATGTGTGTTCATAAGGTTAGTGAACACATTATATTGGTCAGTGACTTTATCACAGACTGAACTACAACATGAATGTGTGTTCATAAGGTTAGTGAACACATTATATTGGTCAGTGACTTTATCTCAGACTGAACTACAACATGAATATGTGTTCATAAGGTTAGTGAACACATGATATTGGTCAGTGACTTTATCACAGACTGAACTACAACATGAATGTGTGTTCATAAGGTTAGTGAACACATTATATTGGTCAGTGACTTTATCACAGACTGAACTACAACATGAATATGTGTTCATAAGGTTAGTGAACACATTATATTGGTCAGTGACTTTATCACAGACTGAACTACAACATGAATGTGTGTTCATAAGGTTAGTGAACACATTATATTGGTCAGTGACTTTATCTCAGACTGAACTACAACATGAATATGTGTTCATATGGTTAGTGAACACATTATATTGGTCAGTGACTTTATCACAGACTGAACTACAACAACATGATGTGTGTTCATAATTGGTTAGTGAACACATTATATTGGTCAGTGACTTTATCACAGACTGAACTACAACATGAATATGTGTTCATAAGGTTAGTGAACACATTATATTGGTCAGTGACTTTAACTCAGACTGAACTACAACATGAATATGTGTTCATATGGTTAGTGAACACATTATATATTGGTCAGTAACTTTATCTCAGACTGAACTACAACATGAATATGTGTTCATAAGGTTAGTGAACACATTATATTGGTCAGTAACTTTATCTCAGACTGAACTACAACATGAATGTTTGTTCAATAAGGTTAGTGAACACATTATATTGGTCAGTGACTTTATCACAGACTGAACTACAACATGAATATGTGTTCATAAGGTTAGTGAACACATTATATTGGTCAGTGACTTTATCTCAGACTGAACTACAACATGAATATGTGTTCATAAGGTTAGTGAACACATTATATTGGTCAGTGACTTTATCTCAGACTGAACTACAACATGAATGTGTGTTCATAAGGTTAGTGAACACATTATATTGGTCAGTGACTTTATCTCAGACTGAACTACAACATGAATATGTGTTCATAAGGTTAGTGAACACATTATATTGGTCAGTGACTTTATCACAGACTGAACTACAACATGAATATGTGTTCATAAGGTTAGTGAACACATTATATTGGTCAGTGACTTTATCTCAGACTGAACTACAACATGAATGTGTGTTCAATAAGGTTAGTGAACACATTATATTGGTCAGTGACTTTATCTCAGACTGAACTACAACATGAATATGTGTTCATAAGGTTAGTGAACACATTATATTGGTCAGTGACTTTATCACAGACTGAACTACAACATGAATATGTGTTCATAAGGTTAGTGAACACATTATATTGGTCAGTGACTTTATCACAGACTGAACTACAACATGAATATGTGTTCATAAGGTTAGTGAACACATTATATTGGTCAGTGACTTTATCACAGACTGAACTACAACATGAATGTGTGTTCATAAGGTTAGTGAACACATTATATTGGTCAGTAACTTTATCTCAGACTGAACTACAACATGAATATGTGTTCATAAGGTTAGTGAACACATTATATTGGTCAGTGACTTTATCTCAGACTGAACTACAACATGAATTTTGTTCATAAGGTTAGTGAACACATTATATTGGTCAGTGACTTTATCTCAGACTGAACTACAACATGAATGTGTGTTCATAAGGTTAGTGAACACATTATATTGGTCAGTGACTTTATCTCAGACTGAACTACAACATGAATGTGTGTTCATAAGGTTAGTGAACACATTATATTGGTCAGTGACTTTATCACAGACTGAACTACAACATGAATGTGTGTTCATAAGGTTAGTGAACACATTATATTGGTCAGTGACTTTATCTCAGACTGAACTACAACATGAATATGTGTTCAATAAGGTTAGTGAACACATTATATTGGTCAGTGACTTTATCTCAGACTGAACTACAACATGAATGTGTGTTCATAAGGTTAGTGAACACATTATATTGGTCAGTGACTTTATCTCAGACTGAACTACAACATGAATATGTGTTCATAAGGTTAGTGAACACATTATATTGGCCAGTGACTTTATCACAGACTGAACTACAACATGAATATGTGTTCATAAGGTTAGTGAACACATTATATTGGTCAGTGACTTTATCACAGACTGAACTACAACATGAATATGTGTTCATAAGGTTAGTGAACACATTATATTGGTCAGTGACTTTATCTCAGACTGAACTACAACATGAATATGTGTTCATAAGGTTAGTGAACACATTATATTGGTCAGTGACTTTATCTCAGACTGAACTACAACATGAATATGTGTTCATAAGGTTAGTGAACACATTATATTGGTCAGTGACTTTATCTCAGACTGAACTACAACATGAATGTGTGTTCATAAGGTTAGTGAACACATTATATTGGTCAGTGACTTTATCACAGACTGAACTACAACATGAATGTTTGTTCATAAGGTTAGTGAACACATTATATTGGTCAGTGACTTTATCTCAGACTGAACTACAACATGAATATGTGTTCATAAGGTTAGTGAACACATTATATTGGTCAGTGACTTTATCTCAGACTGAACTACAACATGAATGTGTGTTCATAAGGTTAGTGAACACATTATATTGGTCAGTGACTTTATCTCAGACTGAACTACAACATGAATATGTGTTCATAAGGTTAGTGAACACATTATATTGGTCAGTGACTTTATCACAGACTGAACTACAACATGAATATGTGTCAATAAGGTTAGTGAACACATTATATTGGTCAGTGACTTTATCACAGACTGAACTACAACATGAATGTTTGTTAATAAGGTTAGTGAACACATTATATTGGTCAGTGACTTTATCTCAGACTGAACTACAACATGAATATGTGTTCATAAGGTTAGTGAACACATTATATTGGTCAGTGACTTTATCTCAGACTGAACTACAACATGAATATGTGTTCATAAGGTTAGTGAACACATTATATTGGTCAGTGACTTTATCACAGACTGAACTACAACATGAATATGTGTTCATAAGGTTAGTGAACACATTATATTGGTCAGTGACTTTATCACAGACTGAACTACAACATGAATGTGTGCTCATAAGGTTAGTGAACACATTATATTGGTCAGTAACTTTATCTCAGACTGAACTACAACATGAATGTTTTCATAAGGTTAGTGAACACATTATATTGGTCAGTGACTTTATCTCAGACTGAACTACAACATGAATGTTGTGTTCATAAGGTTAGTGAACACATTATATTGGTCAGTGACTTTATCTCAGACTGAACTACAACATGAATGTGTGTTCATAAGGTTAGTGAACACATTATATTGGTCAGTGACTTTATCTCAGACTGAACTACAACATGAATATGTGTTCATAAGGTTAGTGAACACATTATATTGGTCAGTGACTTTATCAGACAGACTGAAACTACAACATAAATGTGTCAGATTTTAGGTTAGTGAACACATTATATTGGTCAGTGACTTTATCTCAGACTGAACTACAACATGAATGTTTGTTAATAAGGTTAGTGAACACATTAAATTGGTCAGTGACTTTATCTCAGACTGAATATAACATGAATATGTGTTCATAAGGTTAGTGAACACATTATATTGGTCAGTGACTTTATCACAGACTGAACTACAACATGAATATGTGTTCATAAGGTTAGTGAACACATTATATTGGTCAGTGACTTTATCTCAGACTGAACTACAACATGAATATGTGTTCATAAGGTTAGTGAACACATTATATTGGTCAGTGACTTTATCACAGACTGAACTACAACATGAATATGTGTTCATAAGGTTAGTGAACACATTATATTGGTCAGTGACTTTATCTCAGACTGAACTACAACATGAATGTGTGTCAATAAGGTTAGTGAACACATTATATTGGTCAGTGACTTTATCTCAGACTGAACTACAACATGAATATGTGTTCATAAGGTTAGTGAACACATTATATTGGTCAGTGACTTTATCACAGACTGAACTACAACATGAATGTGTGTTCATAAGGTTAGTGAACACATTATATTGGTCAGTGACTTTATCACAGACTGAACTACAACATGAATATGTGTTCATAAGGTTAGTGAACACATTATATTGGTCAGTGACTTTATCACAGACTGAACTACAACATGAATGTGTGTTCATAAGGTTAGTGAACACATTATATTGGTCAGTGACTTTATCACAGACTGAACTACAACATGAATGTGTGTTCATAAGGTTAGTGAACACATTATATTGGTCAGTGACTTTATCTCAGACTGAACTACAACATGAATATTGTGTTCATAAGGTTAGTGAACACATTATATTGGTCAGTGACTTTATCTCAGACTGAACTACAACATGAATGTGTGTTCATAAGGTTAGTGAACACATTATATTGGTCAGTGACTTTATCTCAGACTGAACTACAACATGAATGTGTGTTCATAAGGTTAGTGAACACATTATATTGGTCAGTAACTTTATCTCAGACTGAACTACAACATGAATGTGTGTTCATAAGGTTAGTGAACACATTATATTGGTCAGTGACTTTATCTCAGACTGAACTACAACATGAATGTGTTCATAAGGTTAGTGAACACATTATATTGGTCAGTGACTTTATCACAGACTGAACTACAACATGAATATGTGTGTTCATAAGGTTAGTGAACACATTATATTGGTCAGTGACTTTATCTCAGACTGAACTACAACATGAATAGTGTTCATAAGGTTAGTGAACACATTATATTGGTCAGACTGAACTGACTTTAGTTATCACATGGCAGACTTATGACTGAACTACAACATGAATTGTGTTCATAAGGTTAGTGAACATTATATTGTCAGTGACTTTATCACAGACTGAACTACAACATGAATGTGTGTTCATAAGGTTAGTGAACACATTATATTGGTCAGTGACTTTTCACAGACTGAACTACAACATGAATGTGTGTTCATAAGGTTAGTGAACACATTATATTGGTCAGTGACTTTATCTCAGACTGAACTACAACATGAATATGTGTTCATAAGGTTAGTGAACACATTATATTGGTCAGTGACTTTATCTCAGACTGAACTACAACATGAATATGTGTTCATAAGGTTAGTGAACACATTATATTGGTCAGTGACTTTATCACAGACTGAACTACAACATGAATGTGTGTTCATAAGGTTAGTGAACACATTATATTGTTCAGTAACTTTATCTCAGACTGAACTACAACATGAATGTGTGTTCAAAAGGTTAGTGAACACATTATATTGGTCAGTGACTTTATCACAGACTGAACTACAACATGAATGTGTGTTCATAAGGTTAGTGAACACATTATATTGGTCAGTGACTTTATCACAGACTGAACTACAACATGAATTGTGTGTTCATAAGGTTAGTGAACACATTATATTGGTCAGTGACTTTATCACAGACTGAACTACAACATGAATGTTTGTTAATAAGGTTAGTGAACACATTATATTGGTCAGTGACTTTATCTCAGACTGAACTACAACATGAATATGTGTTCATAAGGTTAGTGAACACATTATATTGGTCAGTGACTTTATCACAGACTGAACTACAACATGAATGTGTGTTCATAAGGTTAGTGAACACATTATATTGGTCAGTGACTTTATCTCAGACTGAACTACAACATGAATATGTGTTCATAAGGTTAGTGAACACATTATATTGGTCAGTGACTTTATCACAGACTGAACTACAACATGAATATGTGTTCATAAGGTTAGTGAACACATTATATTGGTCAGTGACTTTATCTCAGACTGAACTACAACATGAATGTTTGTCAATAAGGTTAGTGAACACATTATATCGGTCAGTGACTTTATCTCAGACTGAACTACAACATGAATATGTGTTCATAAGGTTAGTGAACACATTATATTAGTCAGTGACTTTATCTCAGACTGAACTACAACATGAATGTTTGTCAATAAGGTTAGTGAACACATTAATAAACTTACTTGAGTATTTTCTAGCTCTATGTCGGCCACCTTCTGTTTAAGTAATGCTATCAATTCATCCTTCTCCAACATTTCTGTCTCTTTTTTAGATTCTGAAAGTTTTTCTTCTTTCTGTAAGATGCAATGAAAAAAGTTTAACATTTAAAGGATATTGCATAGCTTTTGAAAAGGTCAAAAAACAGTTTAAAACCTGTAGATTACATATGGAATCTTCATATTATTTTCCATTATAGTAAAGATAAATGTAATTAGGACTTGTTGAGTTCTAAAGGAATCATAATGGTGAAAGCATTTTAAATTATTTTTATCTGTACTTTTAAATTAACAGATTTTAAAGATTCATCTGTTGATAAAAAGTTTCCTGAAGATTTTAAGACAACTTTAAATTGGGTGTCTATCTATTAAATGATAATTTAATAAAACAATTATTAATGAAGCTTTGTGATGTGTTAAGTAAACAGAATATACTTGGCTTTAAATAAGTAAAGAGGTTAATTTTCTTTTTCTATTTAGAGATACTACATATACATATTGATTGACCTAATATTACAACAAGGTAATTTAATTATTATCTCCCCCTTTTTATCTTTTAATTTTGATTCCACAGTTGTGAATGTGGATTACCTATGGTCTGTGCAAAGTGGACTGTGGTATCAAGTGATTTAAAGCCCACACTTTTCAATTTGTAAGATGTTAGAAGGATGCAGTAATTTCAGATCATTCAACTGGTTTTTGTCTATCGCTGTGAGCTTGAATAGATATCCTTCGTTAATATTTTAATTTCTTTTCACTAGACAAGTGGTCCAGACCCCTATATAGAGCTGAGATAAAATACACACCTTGTGCAACTGAATTACCTTGACCTTTATTCAAGGTTACAGAGGTCACAAAATCTAAAAAATCTTTAATAAAATGAACTTTTCTCATTAGATGACGGGTCTATAATAGAGCCAGACACATGAAGATGAAGTTCTATCAAGTTAACTCAAAATAACTTTAGGTTTAGAAAAAGTTAATTACCATAGATTGCTCTGCCTCCTCTAGCTCCTCCCTATCAGCGTAGACCAGTGGTCCCCCCGGCTGTCCTGGGTACTGTATCGGGGGTGACACAGGTAAAGCATCAGGGTGGAATGGTATAAAGTCAGCATCCTCCAGCTCCTGCATTGTGTCATCAAACATGTGCATATACATGTAAAGGTATAGTTGACAATTATATCTACATTAAATAGTCATTTATTGTTATATATTTTATGCATCTGTTTTATTCAGTGAGCTTCTAATTGACTTACCGCCTGTAACCAGTCTGGAATATTGGACTCGTCAGGTTTGTCCCCTGATCCTGGCCTATCACTGCCCCCCGAAGAGGGCCGTCCCGAGTCCTGGTAAGTATAAGCTGCTGCCCCTCCTACTGGCGATGGTATGAATGGTGTGGCCCTTGGAGGAACATTCCAGTCCGACTGGGGCTCAGTAACCTCAGGCGAGTCTGGCTTCCCAGAATCCTTCATTTCTTCATTTCCAAGATAGTTCATACAAACACGAGGCTTAGATACACCATCACTATCTGTGAATAGTACATCTTCTTCTGCTACTGGAGGCGACGGTACAAACACTGCATACCAAGTAAGAGTGATAAACACAGTAAAATAATCACAAATAGGGTATCAAAGTACACTCTATGCTACATAAAGGT